>NC_058405.1:92847941-93050053 GCF_002201575.2 Neomonachus schauinslandi | reverse complement strand
TTTTTTTTTTGGCATTTATGTATCTTTTTTTCAAGTCCTTTGTCCATTTTGTAATTAGGTCATTCTTTCTTTCGTTGACCTGTGGCTCTTTATATATTCTGGATATTAATTCCTTATCAGGTATATGATTTGTAAATATTTTCTCCCATTCTGTAAGTTGTCTTTTTACTCAGTTAATTGTGTCCCTTGATTACACAGAAGTTTTTAATTTTGATGTAGTTAGTTAATATATTTTTACTTTTGTTGCCCATGCTTTTGGCATCATATCCAAGAAATTATTGTTAAATTTAATATCATGACACTTTCCCTCTGTTTTCTCCTAATAGTTTTATAGTTTTAACCCTTATGTTTAGGTCTTTGATCCATAATGAGTTAGGTATATGGTGTAAGGTAAGGGTCCAACTTCGTTCTTCTGCATGTGGATGTTCAGTTTCCCAGTGCCATTTA
The DNA here is from genome assembly GCF_002201575.2 of Neomonachus schauinslandi. Classification (NCBI taxonomy): domain Eukaryota; kingdom Metazoa; phylum Chordata; class Mammalia; order Carnivora; family Phocidae; genus Neomonachus; species Neomonachus schauinslandi. The sequence goes on along the minus strand of NC_058405.1, from coordinate 93,049,606 downwards.
TTGAAATGATGCTCCTTTCCCCATTGAATGATCATGACACCTTGTTGAAAATCATGACCCTACGTGTGAGGGATTATTTCTGGGTTCTCTAGTCCATTCCATTGGTCTATATGTCTGTCTTTATGGTGATACAACAGTGTTTTGGTTACTGTAGTGTGTAATAAGTTTTGAAATCAGGAAGTGTGAGACCTCCAACTTTGTTATTTTTTCTTGCCTTAGCTGTTTGAGGTTCCTTGAGACTCCATATGAATCCTAGGATGGAATTTTCCATTTCTGCCAAAAAATGCCATTAGGATCTTTTTAGGGATTGCACTGAATCTGTAGCCTGCTTTGGGTGGACATTTTAACAATATTGTCTTCCAATCCATGAACACAGAATGTCTCTCCATTTATTTGTTTCTTCTTCAATTTATTTGATCAATAAGTTATAGCTTTTAGTGTATGGATCTTTCCCCTCCTTGGTTATGTTTATTTGTAGTGTTTTATTCTCTTTTTTTTTTAATGCTATTGTAAATGGAATTATTTTCTTAATTTCCTTTTCAGATTGTTCACCATTAATGTGTAGAAATGCAACTGATTTCTTGCATTTCCTGCAACTTTCCCCACAAAATTCATGTACTAGTTCTAACAGATTTTGTGTGTGTGTATGGAATTTTTAGGATATTCTACATATAAAATCACATCACAAGCAAACAGGAGTAGTTCTGCTTCTTCTTCTATTTGAGTTCCTTTTATTTATTTTTTCTTGTCTAACTGCTTTGGCTACAACTTGCATTACTATGTTGAATAGAAGTGGCAAGTGGGCACCTCATCATCTTCCTGACCTCAGAGGAAAAGCTTTCAGTCTTTCACCATCTATATGATGTTAGCTGTGGGCTTTTCACAAATGGCCCACATATTATTATGTTGAGATAGTATCTTCTATTCCTAGTTTGTTGAGTGTTTTTATCATGAAAGGTTGTTGAATGTTGTCAAATGCTCTTCCTGTATCAATTGATATTAATTTTTTCTCTTTTTTCTTAGTCATTCTAGCTACAGGTTTGTCAATTTTCTTGATCTGTTCTAAGAATCGATTCTTGGGTTCCTTGATTTCCTCTATTGTTTTTCTGTTCTCTATTTCATTTATCTCTGCTTTAATTTTTTTATTGTTTCCTTTCTTTTGCTAGCTTTGGGTTTAGTTTGTTCTTTTCCTAGGTTCTTAAGCTATGAAGTCAGGTTGCTGATTTTTGAGTTCTTTCTTTTTCATTTTTAAGATGTAAGCCAATATGGCTAGAAATTTCCCTCTGAGCACTGCTTTCACTGCATCTCATAAGTTTTAGTATATCATCTTTTAATTTTCATTTATTTTAAGATATTTTCTAACTTCACTTGTGATTTCTTCTTTGATCTATTGGTTGTTTAACATGGGCCTCTGGAGGAAAAGATAATCTGAGACAATCAGATCTCCTCCCTGAGGATCTGGACTAAGAAATGTTTATAAAATGAGTCCATTACTAGTAGGAGTTAAGACTGAGAGACTATGATGTAGAGAGAAGCCAAGATAGACCACAGACAATCTAAAAGTTGTAATAGAGTAGGCACAAGAGAAATAGAGAAGTCAGAGATAAGAGTATGTGGCTCAGGAGAGAAACCATGGGATATCATGACACTTTCCCTCTGTTTTCTCCTAAAAGTTTTATAGTTCTGCCCTGAGGACAGAACTCCAGAATCACCAAGTCACTCCCAGTCCCTCAAGCAGCCAAAGTTACTGGTAGCACTCTGTGAAATTTCTCTGTTCAGTTTGAAATAACTTGACAATAATCCCCTCTCCCTAAGGCAAATTAAGTGAATCTCTGGTTGTTGTGGCCAAAACATGTCAGTGTACACTATGATCTCAATTAAAATGCATTTTTTTTTAAAATTACTTGGAGAAAAGCCTGGAAGAGAAAACACCAGGTTGTCTACAATGGGTATTTCTATGGTGGGAGTGTGACTAGTGATATTAATTTTCTTCCTATACACTATTCTGTGGTTTCTACATTTGGGAGAAAGACTAGATGTTCTAGATGTCACCTTTATAAGCTGTTAACAAGAATGTAAACCCATCCATATATGGCACTCTTTGTCCTGCTTTTGGACACAAATGATCATTCTCCCTGTCTTCAAGGAGTTTGTGACCAAGAATCAGCAGCCAAATCTGTTCAAAATGACTTGGGATGGCTTCTGGCAAGATATTGTCATAGCATAGTTTTAAAATTTCTGGAAGTTCCTTATTAATGGAACTTGACAGCCAGGATAGCAAAATTTAAAATGCATCAACCATGTCTATAACAAAACTGAGTGAAAAGATATAACTTATGGGGGTTGCTGTAGGGAAGGGGGGTGCGGGGATGGGGTAACTGGGTGATGGACATTAAGGAGGGCACGGGATGTAATGGGTATTATATAAGACTGATGAATCATTGACCTCTACCTCTGAAACTAATAATACATCACATGCTAATTAATTGAATTTAAATTAAAAAATCTTCATTGGAAAAAAACCAAAAAACAAAAAAAAACTGAGTTGAAAAGATATGCTCACAAACCCTGAAGTATAAGTAGGTGGAGACAAGTCAGGGACAGCTACAAGACCGCTTTGATCAGCATCTATTCAGAATGAAGACAAAGGGCCTCTGACGGCCCTGAGGACAGAACTCCAGAATCACCAAGTCACTCCCAGGAAAACACAGTGGGCCAATCGGAGAATAGCAGCTGAGCCTGGAAGGGGGTTCTGCAGAATCCAATTTGTGGGTGAGCACACAGAGACCTCAGTAAGGTCTGAATGTATTGGAGTAGTGTGGGCGCAGGGAACTCATCAGAAGCGAGTAAGGTATGGCTTCCAGGAAAAAGCCCTCCCCTGAGGAGAAGCTGCTGAGGGAGGAATTCAAATTGAGCAAGAAAAGGACACTAGAAGCAAAGGAAACAAAAGTTCCAAGGGGAAGGAAGTAGAAGAGGCAGATACTGCAAAATAGAAAGGACATTTTTTATTCTTTCACAAAAATAACATGAGGGAAGCCAAAAAAAACTTACAAAGTAATTATAAGGAAAAAAAAACAGGAACAAAATAAACCCCCTCAGAAAAGATGAAAGCTGTCTACAAGACATACCCACAAACCATGCAAACTATACTTTAATATTCCAAATAATTTTTAAAGTGGTAGAAAAGGGGCGCCTGGGTGGCTCAGTCGTTAAGCGTCTGCCTTCGGCTCAGGTCATGGTCCCAGGGTCCTGGGATCGAGCCCCGCGTGGGCTCCCTGCTCAGTGGGCAGCCTGCTTCTCCCTCTCCCACGCCCCCTGCTTGTGTTCCCTCTCTCACTGTGTCTCTCTCTGTCAAATAAATAAATAAATAAAATCTTAAAAAACAAAAACAGGAAAGCTCAGAAATGAGGTCATTAAAGATAAAGATTTGGAAAGAGAAGTTAACATTCAGAAAAGAATTCAAAATACAGGAATAAATTATAAATGAATTAAAGTGAGCAACAGAGTGGCAAATGACAGTGGATAGCACCTTAGGACAAAAAGAATATAGAAAGTAGAAAATTTTAAATATGAAGAAAAAAATAAGAAAAAAAATTGTTTAGAGCATTCAAGAAAAAAAATTAAAGATACAGAAGATAATGGAAACAAAATCCAACCTATGTGTAAAAGGAGTTCATAGAGAAGACAAAAGCCACGGGACAGAACAAATACTATAATCTACAAATCAACAAACATTCTTCAAGGTAAGAAAACAAAACGATTTGAAACCATATATTGAAAGGCCACAGCACAAAACCTAGGAAAAGTGACCCAAAATGGCAACACTGAGACCTAGTCTAGAAAAACTACTGGATTTTAAAGGAAAAATAATCCATTGGGAATCCAGGAAACAAACAAACAAACAAAAAAACAAAACAGTGCCTTTCATAAGGAAAAAAATCAGATTGTCATTGGACTTTTCGACATCAACACTGTAGGTTTCTATATTCAGTCAAACTGAGCTTTGAGTAAGAGACTAGAACCCGTTGTTTTCACCATGTAGCAACAGGGATGATATTGTTCTCATGGTCCGTTTTTCAGGAATGTATTAGAAAGCAACGTTAAACAACTAAAATAGTTGCCTGCAGAGACATCAGTGCAAGGATGTGTGGTATTAATATAAATGTATATTAAAATATATGTATACTCTGAATCTGAAGTAAATGATGCTGATGCGGGACACAGTGCAGTGTGTAATGACTATCAGCTCTGACAATATAAATACAAATATTAAAAGGGGATGGGAAGAATATGTGAAAAATAGAATAAACTTGCTAATTGTCTTGGAGTTATTGAGAGTACAAAAATATTTCCATCCCCTAGATCAGTGCTGGAGGATAGAGAAAAGAAGGGGGAAAACACTGAGCTAGACAATTTCAATATTGTTTATAGGGGGTAACCAACATATAAGAAGTGATAAAAAAAAACGAGGAGGGACTAGCAGTATTATATGAAGATATTAGTCAAATATAGTAGCCTGTAGAATAAAAATGCCAACCATCCTAAAAACAAAAAGATATACTAACAAAAGAGAGCAAATAAAATAGACCACATAGTAAACCATTCTTAAGAAATTCACAAACACTCAGTGAAACAGAGCTGAGGCCAGATATATGGGTCATAAGACTTCGGATTGTCTAATAAAGCAGCATCCAATGCCATGCTTTCTTAGAGAGATGCACTTAAAACAGAGAGGCTCAGAAAGGTTAAAAGCAGAAGTTGGGACGCTTTAAAATAGAACAGGCAACTATTATATCAAGAATTGCAAATCAAAGAAATTAAGAATTGCAATATGATACCTAGTAGAAATCATACCAGAATGCACCAAAAGAAATCCAGGACTATTTACTGTGTTAAAGTCTGCAATTCACAATGTGGATGAACGGCATTAATATCTATCTACATGCCCAGTTATACATCAACAGTGTTTATAAAGCACAAGCAACCAGAGATAAGAGGACTAGTAGACATATTACCAGGGGGATTTTAATATATCACTCTCAGTATAAGAAAGATCAAATGGACAAAAATTGGAAAGGATTATACAACATAATTAATGAGATAAATCTAAAGAAATATATCAAACTCTGAGCACTGACAAGAGGGAATACATGTAACTTTCACAGTAATTGACCATGTCTTGGACCTCAAGGGAGACCTCCACATATCTGAAGAAACAGATATCTTATAAAAACAACATTCTTCGATCATAATGCAGTAAAACTAGAAATTTATAATGAATCAAGATTTTTATGCCTGGAAATTTAAAAAGAAAAACAAAGTGCCCTTCAATAATTTTTGACTAAAAAGAGAAATACCAAACAAAGTTATAGAATGTCTTAAAAGTAATGAAAATGTCACATATCAGAGTCTCTACAGTGTCTGCACAATAGATACTAGAGTTCTCTCTAAAATCAGGCAAAGCAGTCTTCACAAGGAAATTTACGCTATTACATATCTCTATTGATGGAAATGAAAACATGAAAATAAACTGAAGACGAACTAAAAAACCTGGAAAAGGGGGAAAAAATAAACCAGAATAAAGCAGAAGAAAGAATGACTGTATTTATCTTTTAAAAAAAGAAATCATTGTTAGAAGACAAGAGACCAGAAACAGCAGGATTTTAGAGATGCACACTGAACTGTTTTCGGATGGAGTGGTCTGTCCACATCTATCCTGGGCTGGAAAGTGGACGGGGAAATAGATGGAAGAAGGACCGGGCATGGGATGTTACGTGGGGATCCCTTACAGTATTCTTTCACATTTACACATGCTGGATGATTTGTGTTATAAAAGCTAAGGAAAATTAAAATGAACTTGGACTAAAGGACTGCATGAATTACAAATATATAAGACATTAACAAATAATTATAAGGGTGAGTGTGTGAAGAGGAACTGGAAACAAGGACACATGTATTTAGATGAGAGAGCCAAGAAGAATGTGATTCTCCTCCAGGATCATCTGGTCAAGGTCATATAGTCTATTCACTTGCCTCTGTGCTGACAGAGCCTTGGTGATGATCCACTTCTTTGCACCTGTTCAGAAAAAGGACTGGCCACCACTGTGTATGACAGAAGACGCATGTGTGACAGCCTCCCTACCCTGGATCTAGAAAAGCACAGCATCCCCATTGGCCAAAGCTCCATTGTGACCTTGAGAGAACATCTGCCTGCCTCCCCTAATCTGTAAAATTATGGCATTGGGGTCTTTGATGGTTGAGGTTCTCTCCAGCGCTCACCTTCAACAATAGGATAAAGCGCAAATGCAGCAACCTGCTTTCTCCTTGCTAGCACCCCACTCCTGTTTTTTAAAGGATTTTATTTATTTATTTGACAGAGAGACAGAGAGAGAGGGAACACAAGCAGGGGGAGTGCGAGAGGGAGAAGCAGGCTTCCCGCGGAGCAGGGAGCCTGACTCGGGGCTCCATCCCAGGACCCTGGGATCATGACCTGAGCCGAAGGCAGATGCCTAACAGACTGAGCCACACAGGTGCCCCTAGTACCCCACTCCTGCTGACGTTTCTAGAAGTCCAATTTGGAGAAACCTTTACTTTCCAGAGCAGGGCTGCATCCTAGCATGTGAGTGCAGGATGCCGAGTACCAAACCTTGGCTGACCATGCATCATAATGATGGGTCTGAAGCATCAAGAAAGCATTGGTCTCGGTTTAAGAAGAGAGAGCTTATATTAACTGAGTAAAACAAAGGAAGTCTTGATAACCAGAAGGAGAGGTCTCAATCATTTGAAAAGCCCCCCAGTAGGGAACCCCCCGCCCGCCCCCAGTCTCCGATGGTGCAGGATAAAAGGTGACTCCTCTCTGGGGATGAGCTTGGCCCCACTCATACATCTTTTGCTTGTTTCACTTTGATATCCTCAGTGACATTGGCACTTAGGTCTATGCAAAAATGTGAGAAAGGGACAATTTCATGTCTGAATGTCAGCTTAAAGCAAAAAGTTACACAACAGGGGCAGTCTGTATTTGAGAAATAATACCGTCCTAATAAATGACACCATGGAGAGTGTGGCAACTCTGATTTCTAATGGAATCTGGAAGAGGGGCTCATTAGAGATTCAAGGCTTGTGGCTCAATTTAATTAAAATTTGAGCTAAGAGAGCTTGGAGGAACCAGCTCAACGAATGAGATTTAGGAGACGGAGGGGAGAAAGGGGCAGGATATTGTCATGAATAAAAGAGACCTTAATTAAAGGATTAATGATGACAATAACAATAAAAATCGCTTCATCCTCACTTTGTGCTTGCAGTCAGACAAAGCGCTTCGTGAGTCAGCACCAGCCTGAGGCTGCCCTTGGCGACGCAGAGGGACCGTGCCGAAAATACCTGTTCCTTTGGAAGTTCTGCAGAATTGAACATTTGAGGCCTGATTTGACTGAATCATCCCCCTGGTTTTTCAGTTCATGGGATCTGTATGGATTTACCTGTCTCGTTTAAGAGGAGAGCCCTTCTGGAAGCCTTAATGGTGATTAAGATGCCCCTAGCCCCAAACTAAGCTATAAAATAACTGCAAGAAGGTCCAACAAAATCCCCCTTGCCCCTAGGTGGCCACTTGAATTCTTTTGAGGGGAAAGATGGAAAATCAAGTGCTTTCAAGATAATTTTTTTTAAAGATTTTATTTATTTATTTGAGAGAGAGCGAGTGTGCACACACAGTGCAAGCAGGGAGGAGGGGCAGAGGAGAGGGAGAAGCAGACTCCCCCGCTGAGCAGGGAGCCCAATACGGGACTCGATCCCAGGACCCAGAGATCATGACCTGAGCTGAAGGCAGATGCTTAACCGACTGAGCCACCCAGGCACCCTCAAGATAATTTTTTTTTGATCTATGTTGCTTTTGCCCAAGGCTGTGATCTGTCTGTCACTCAGCAATGGGTGAGCAGAGTGGAAATGATGGACACTGTAGCCGCCTTGTCCTGAATGTGTTCCTTTGGTTGCTCACTGTTGTCTCTTCTGGGTCTTGGAACCAAGTCCATAACAGGGAGGACTGAAAAACAAAGGCAGGCAGCCATTTATTATTCACCTGGAGCACATCACAATAACAGTTTATACTTGTGTGATTCTTTCTCTGTACCCCTGTTCTTTGCTCAGTAGGCAGGATTTGTAGGAGCTCAGACGAAGAATAGAATTCGCCCAGATCTCAATATATTATGACTCGTATCTTACCGAGTTCCCCAAATTAGGATTCTGTTTAAGATGAACTTCATGCAGAGATTCCAGTTAAGATGATAAATAAAATTTCACAAGCATTTAAACCTACAGAATCAATTATGAATATCTTCTACGACTATACCTGTAAGTAAACTCCGCAGTGCTGGGTTTCATTTAGACCACCAATCCCTCTGCACACAGCAAGCTGGCAATATTCACGGGCCGGAAGGGGCTTGAGCTGGCTTCCCTTGCTCCTCGGGTCTGTTGTCGTTTGCAGACTTGACCCAGACGTCCAGGTGGGCAGACCCTCAGAGCTGGGTGGTGCCCGCATGCTGAATCCGTCTGCACCTGCACACCTCTGTTCTTCATTTTCCCTTGTCCCTTCCTCCTTCTCTTCTTTCTCCTTCTTAGTCTCTTCTTCCTTCTCCTTTATCTTCTCCCTCCTTTCTCACTTGCAGTGGAAATTAGTATGTGTTTCTCCTGTGGACTGCTTCTCACTGGAAGGGAAAGGCTGGTCTCAAAATTCATACCTGGAAGCCCTAGCACCCAGCATTTCAGAGTGTGACCCTATTTGAGGACAGTGTCTTTAAATAGGTAACTAAGTTAAGGGTGCCTGGGTGGCTCAGTTGGTTAAGCATCTGCCTTCGCCTTAGGTCAGGATCCCAGGGTCCCGGGATCGAGCCCTGAGTCGGGCTCCCTGTTCAGCGGGGAGTCTACTTCTCCCTCTGCCCCTTCCCCCTGCTAGTGCTCTCTCTGTCAAATAAATAAATAAATCTTAAAAAAAAAATAGATACTGAAGTTAAAATGAGGCCTTTGTGTGTGGGGGGGGGGGGGGGGGAGTTCTAGATCCAAAGTGTCCTTATAAGAAGAGAACATTAGGGCAGAGACACACGTGTTTTTCCACCTGCCATCCTCAGCACATTCATTCCTCCCCTCAGCAGGGCAAAGCAGCGTCAGCAGCGCCAGCCATCACATCCTCTCCCAATAATATCCAGAGGTCAGAAGAGAGAATCTCTCTCCTCGAGAAAGAACATAACCTCTCTAGAACCTCTCCTTCCCCCCATGAAGTTTCCTGCAAGCCACCTTAGCCGGAGCTGTGACACATGTCCACTAAACCGTCAAGGGAACAAGAATCAACATTGATTTGTTAGACTATGCAAACTCCGTCCCTGGGGCCAGATGCGGGGCCCATCCTCCCCTGAAGCACGAGGCCACCTAGTAGTGTTTGCTAGATAGGTGATCCTGGAAACTGTGTCTCCTATACCAGTCTTCCTCTCCAAGAGCTGGGGGAAAAGACTGATGGTGCTCAACCCTGACACTTGGTGGATAAGCACAGAGAGATTCAGAACTTCCTCCGACCCACCAGCAAATTCCCAGAGGAGAGGAGCTGTGTCTTTGGTCTGCTCCTCCCCATCAGAAGCAGTGCTATGGAGACAAGTCAGCACCACAGAGAACCTGAGGTCTCTCTCCAGGCAGGGTGGTATTAATATTGCTCACATGTGCAGATGCCGACATTAACCTCCCAGGTTCTCAGCCAGTGAGTGGTGCAAAGGCCCAAGACCCAGGACTTCTGCTTCTCGGTGCAATATCCATCCTTCCCCAGCTCCTGTTTGCACAGCAGCACTTGCTGATGGATTCATTAAAGTCTTGTTTACTACTCTCACTTTGGGAAATAAACTGACAGCTGAAATTATAACTAGATTTAAGACAAGGATGACAGACCCGGATTGGAACATATTAAGGGAAACTGGATGTTTGGGGACATCAGGAACACTCGGAATCTGATATCAGGAAAAACATCCCTATCATTGCATTAACTATTTCTCGGAGATCTGCAGCAGAGACAGAATTGGGGCCCGTGTCAGCCAAGAGGCCGACCTGGTGTGGTCATTCTGATCTCCTTAATCATCAGCATCCGGGCCAGGGAATTTCTGATCTGAGAAGCACTTTCCCTGAAACATTAAAGACTTCTAAAGAGAGGGAGAGACGTCTTTTTGTGGGAGCAACTGTGTATGTGTGTGTATTGTGTGTATGCGTGTGCATGTGTGCGTATGTGTGTATATTGCATGTGTGTGTGTGTGCGCACGCGTGTGTGAGCCATTTCCTCGCTGGCGTTGGGCATGAGGAGCAAGGGTGCATGTCACCTCACCAGTTATCTTTCTAATACTGCAAACTCTACCCCTTATACAAAGTGAAGGTTTCCACTTCCTTCCCCCTCGGAATTCCCCAAACATACTTGATTTAGGGGACACTCTTCTAACTACGTTCCCATGAAACAAACCAGCACAGGAAGACCCAGGCCGACTCCTGGGGGATCTTGGTGCTGCCGCAGCATCTCAGCGGCTGCCCCTCAGTCATTGCAGGACTGCCCCGTTGGCTGCAAGGCAGCCAGGCCTTACTTCCTCTGACCAGCAGTGGGGAAAACCTGGGGAGACAGAGCTCACCTGTGGTCAGAAGGGTGAGGACTGCTCAGGGCAGAATTGGGGTGATGGCCAAAGTGGGGGCACACCCTGGAGGGTGGACTGGCTTGTGCCGTCCCCTTTGGACTGAGTTGGAGCTTCACTACCCTGTGGCTATGACACTTGGGTTTGTCCAGGGCCATCACGGGGTCTCAGAGCCAGGGTCCTGTGGAAGATTGGCAGTCCGATGCTGGGGCAGAGATGAATAGAAGCATTCATTCGTCTTTTTATTTATTTACTCAGCACAGCTACTGAGCATTATTCCGTGCTGGGCACTGAGCGAGGCCCTGAGGATGCAGCTAAGAAGGAAGGAGAGTCTAGTTGGGGAGATATCCGATAAATAAGTAAATAAGCAACCAAGACGATTGCAGGCTGTGGTAAGAGCTCTGAATGAAATACCAGGTGGTTATGTGGAGGATACTCCCACTTCAGGTAAGGAGGGAAGTCAGAATATTTCTCTAAAGAAATACAGAGATTGGGACCTCAAGGTCAAGAACAGCTCAGTCATGCAAAGAGCTGGGAGAGCATCCCAGGGAGAGAGAACAGTGGTTGCAAAGGTCCTGGGGCAGGAACAAAGAGAAGCTTGTGCTTGGAGCTTGGTGAGATAGAGATGAGGAGTTGGTAGGAGGCGAGTCTGAGGGGTAGGGGCCCAGATCCAGCAAGGATTCGTAGGCCTTGCTAAGAAGTTTGGATTCTTATTTCAGAGCAATGAAAGTCCATGGAAGGTTCTTGAGCAGGAGAGTGACATGATGTGATCTACACTGTAAAAGAGCCCTCTGGTTACCTCATGAAGAACAGATTGAACGCTGTCTTCCTAACCTTGTTGGCGGTTGTCCCAGAGTCCTAGCCAGTGACTTGTTTTTACCTGTCTAGGCAAGTTCAGATGACCAGATAATTAGCAACATCCCACCTCCCCTTATTGTAAGAGGGAGGTGGTATGAGAATCCTCAGCTTCCCAGATACACAGTGGATTCTGGAACTCATGAAAATAAGAAGAAAGCAGATCAGCAGAGAAGGCAAGAGTCCTTGCTGCTTGTCCAGTCCTGCTGCAGGAGCTGTGTGGCTAGAGGGGACCCAGCCCAGTGCCACCCGATCACGGTTACTGCAGTTACAAAATGGGCATGTTGACACACAGGTTATTTCTTGAACACCAAAGCTGGAAATCCCTTTGAAGTCTCTGGACCTGGTATCTGTAATGAAAGTGGATATCGGAATGTCCATCACCTTGGTGCCATTGGAGGTCAGGCTGCTCACCTCCTCAACTGATGATGCTCCAGACACACCAGAGCCCAGATACCCTATTCCTCCCCCAGAGAGCCTGTGCCTAAATCCTCTTAGGATGGCATGATAAAGTTTTCTTTGGATCTCACCCCAGCATGTTTGAAGGGTATATCATCCAGGATGATTTCAGTCACAAGTAAAAAATTCCCTGGACAAAAGTGGCTTAAACTATTAGGATATCTATTTTATTTTATTTTATTTTATTTTTTTATTTTATTTTATCTTATTTATTTGACAGAGAGAGAGCAGGAGAGCACAAGCAGGGGAGAGAGGCAGAGGGAAAGGAAGAAGCAGGCTCTCCACTGAGCAAGAAGCTTGATGCGGGACTTGATCCCAGGACGCTGGGATCATGACCTGAGCTGAAGGCAGTCGCTTAACCAACTAGCCACCCAGACACCCCAACTAGTAGAATATCATTACTTCAATAACAACCATTCCTCAGGTAGAGTTGTTAAATCAGCAGCTTGATGATGATGGGGCTGTAGGTCTGTTTCTCTGGGATGTGCTTGATTTGTCCTCATGGTCACAAAATGGCTGTTGGAGCTTAAAGTACAGTGTCCATTCATTCATTCATTCAACAAATATTTATTAAGTGCTATGTGTGGGGCACATTTCTCAGTATTGAGGACACAACAATGAATAAAAGTGACAGAAATTCCTGTTCTCAAGGAGCTTCCATTCTCATGGGTAAAGGGGAAATGAAGAATAAAATAAATAGGAAAATTACAAAGCAACATAGTATGTGCTATGGAGAAAAATAACAACAAAAAAAAGAGAATAAGATAAAGGGGAAAGAAGAAAAAGATAAGGATATCTTTTTAAATGGTGAGAAGCTGATATTTGAGAACAGACTTAAAGAAGGTAAAAGAAGGAGCCAGTGAGGATCTAGAGGAAGAGTATTCTAGGTAGAGAGAACAGCAAGTGCAAAGGCCCTGAGGCAGGAGCATGCTCGGCACGTTCTAGGAAAGCAAGGAGGCCAGTGTGGCTGGAGAGGTGTGATGGAGGAGGAACCTCATAGGAGGTGAGGTCAGAATGAGAAAGGAGGCCAGGGATCCTTGAAAGGCCATGCCAGCATGCAAAAATACCAAGGAAAGAAAGATTTCTTCTAACACAACTCTTTTGTTCATCAGGAAGGAAAATATTTCCCTGCGTTCAGCCCCACCCCAATGACTTTTCCTTTCACCTTGCTGGTCAGAACTAGGTCTCATGTCCACCCCTAAACCAATCACTGATATGATTCATTCCCAGGGTCTGAGCTCACCTCCCCCAAGCATGGTGCTGAACACAGTGACCTTCTGCTGGTGAGGGCAAAGGGGGAATGACAGTTAGGGAGGCAAGCAAAAGTCTCAGCCACCCAGAACCTTCCCATTCAAGCAGTTTGCTCTGTGACATCAGCAGCCAAGTCTGGTTCCAGACACCTGGTTCCTCTAGCAGGTTATTAACCCACAGGGCAGAGCATCAGGAAATAGTGGGGTCTTTCTGGATTTCAGGGGCTTCTCTAAGTATGAACTTTCAAGGTCTCACCTCTTCTGCTTCTCTCTCAGGTCTCTGGCCCACAAAATTCCTTTCCGTTAAAACAAAAACAACTTTTAACTATGGAAATTTCAAGCATATTCAAAGTAGAGAGAATCGTATAATAGCCCCCCCTCCGGTACTCATCTCACCTAGCCTCAACATTATCAATACACTGATTCAAACAAGCCAGTCCTGTTTCATCTAGAGCATGACCCACTCCCCCTGCCCAGCATCCACCCTATCAAAAAGCACCACCGAGCACACAAGTCCCTTTGAAGGTCTTCTGTGTTCTGAGGCCCCCGCTGGGGGAGGGCCATGGAAGATGGTGACAGTCACCCAACCCAGGCAGAGCTTTGCCAAGCCTACAGCAGCCATGCTTCCCTCGGGGTCATCTGCACACCACCAGCTGAAGGACACCAAGCCTTCTCCTGAATCATCCTTGGTTCAGCTCTCAGAAGCTATGGATGTTCACAGAATCATCTGTAATTGGGGCACTTGGCCCATTAGGAATTTGGATGGACCAAAGCATAAGTCCTCGGCACTGCTCAGAAAAAGCAAACACGGGCAAGGCGAGATTTGACTTCTGCACAGTTAATTTAAACTCCTCTCTGAATATAAATCAGCTGCTTTAGTTCCGATCCACTCAGTCCTACCCAAGCCTTGTGCTGAATGATAAACACTGGGCTGCTGCCGGGAAGGATAAATCATGACAGTCAAAACGAATTGTTTCCTTCAGCTCAAGCGAAGCTCCTGGACAAGGGAAGGACACTGCTCTTTATGAAGAAACTCTCTGCAGCCGCAGTCCTCTGGGTATCAGGGTCTGCTTATTGGAGAGTGAAAAGCTAACTGGCCTGAAGTGTTTGAGGACCTGGAAGTGCCTGTAGGTGGAAGGGAAAACTAACCCAGAAACTCCTATGGAAGTTTCTGGGCAGCGGCACCATTCTAAGCCTTGTGTTTCTGAAGGACAGGGTTCTTGCTACAAAGGCTATAATTAGAGCAGGTGGGTGAGGGACAGGGTAGATTGTTCTGGCTCCTGGCTGCCTGGAGAGGTTTCACTGAAAGCCAGGGATGACCAGCTAAACCGATGGGATATAGTAGGGGAAGGATGAGTGAATGGAATTGCAGCCTGCCTCTCCCTCCTAACTTCGGGGGCCATGTACACATCACTGCTGGGTCTGTCTGAGGGAGCTCCGAGGAATATGCCTATCCCAGCTTCTCCTGCTGAGCTAGGAGGTGTGGCCGAGAGCACATCAGGAGCAAAGTACCTTGTTTCTGTGTGAAGATGAAGGGAGTGCTTCTGAGGCAAGGCTCATAAAAGCCCAGGCATTTCCCCTAGAGATTCTCCTAGTCCCTGAGATTCCTACACCAGAGCTTCTCTTTGGAGTTGAGTCTTCAACGATCCTGATAAAATGCAGATCTATGAGCTATGATCGTGATGGATAGGCTCTCGTTTAGTTACTCATGAGGTGGACACTTAAACTTCCAGTTCTGGGTCAGGCACTCTGCCACCAAAGGACAAAACTGAGAACCAGTGGACACTTCTCTCAGGTGTCAACATATAATTCTGACAAAGTTATAAACATGATTTTCCTTACAAGCATAGAATATATACATGTTACAGATTTTATTCAACATATTCATTAATGAATGAGAGAACCGGTAAGATGGCAAAACTAGTTCCAAGAGCACATGTGGAACTTAGATAGGTATGGTCCATCAAGAAAGGTATTTTTAAAAACAAAGGAAAGGGGGAGCTCCTGGGTGGCTCAGTCGGTGAAGCATCTGCCTTCAGCTCAGGTCATGATCTCAGGTCCTGTGTATGAGTCGCATCGGGCTCCCTGCTCAGCGGGGAGTCTGCTTCTCCCTCTCCCTCTGCCCCTCCCCACCACTTGTTCTCTCTTTCTCTTTCTCTCAAATAAAAAAATAAAATCTTAAAAAAAAAAAAACGAAGGAAGGAAGGAAGAAAGGCAGGCAGGCAGAGAGGAAGAAAAAGATTATCAGGCTAGATAAAAACTGGTTAATGACCACTGAAGTCATCTTCTTTTGCCAGACAGAATTCTACAGCTGTACATATAATTTCACAGTGTCTAGGCTCTAATCAAATAGTATGAAGCACAACTACATTCTCCCAGAAAATTAATAACCCTTTAGTGGGCTTGTTAAACAATGCCTTGGTATAGCATTGAAGGACATGGTGTATTTTTCTTTGATTTCAAGATTTTGATAATTTTTCCTTAATAAAAGACATGAAGAATAACATGCCTATCATCCCTGGGTGAGACAGGGATCCAGGTCAATGGGAAGAGACAGAGGAGAAAGTTTAGGCCTAGGAACCAGGAGGCCTGGTATCAGTCCTATCACCTAGGTGTTGTATGACCTTGGGCAAGTTGCATTACCTCCTAAACCATGGATTCCTTCTATTCAATGAAAATGTTGAACTGGGTAGGCTCCAGGATCCCCTTTGGGCCTG
Source organism: Neomonachus schauinslandi (assembly GCF_002201575.2). NCBI lineage: Eukaryota > Metazoa > Chordata > Mammalia > Carnivora > Phocidae > Neomonachus > Neomonachus schauinslandi. Next base: position 93,033,682 of record NC_058405.1, on the reverse strand, counting down.
ATGTTTTCTGAATCACAATAGATTAGGAAGCAAGGTGTTCAGGTAAGTCCCCTTATCTATAGTGGCAGACTGATGGGGAAATGCTACGGTAGATCTTAGGATAACTGAGGGGAGGTGGTGGGGTGGGGAAAGGGCAAGGAGAGGGTACACAAGAGCACTGAATGCAGAGACAGAAGTCTAAAAGACTGAAGGATTTCAAGACTCTCCCTCCTCCCAGCCTCTGCTCCCCATCAGTACTCTGGGATGTTTCAGAGTCAAGAGAGGCCAGGTCATGCTCCAGCAACAAATTGATAATGAAATCTCAATTGCTTAACCCAAGCAAAATTTGTTTCTTGCTCATAGAATTCTTGTGGGCAGCTGTCCTCCATGTGATGACTGAACAGTTCAGACTTTTTCTATCCTAGAGCTCTACTATCTTCACATGTGGCCTTCCTGAGTCACTGTTGTGGCATATGAGAGAACATGAAACACTCACACCAGCTTTGAACTATATATAACTTGTACTCAGACTAATGGCTAGTCTGATGGCTCCAATGAAATCAAGGGGGCTAAGTGCTAAATGCCCCACAGACCTAGGAAGAAGACAAGAGCAGATATTAATGCATCTGGACTTGGAAAGGATCTAGCTTCTGTAGAGACTGAGGGCCTTTGAAGCATTCCAAGATACCCCCATCCACTGTCTCTGCTTCTAGAACATCTGCTGGAATAAGGAAATTTCAGCCAGATAGCTGGATACTCTGCCCATTCAATACTCAACATCTGAGGGTTTGTAGAAGCCTCCAAGCCTGGTCTGCAGATTCAAGGAGAGGAATTTTGATTCACTTGAGTCATTAGATCAGTGTCAAAGGGCACTCTGTTTGGGTCTCCAGGCAGCCAAAGCAGAATCCTTGATCCCCCAGTGGTATCGTTGCCAGCTATGTTCTGGAGTAAAGAAATTCTTCTCAAAAGGGAAATGGCTTTTATTTGCTCTCTCATTGTCCCTTATGTGATGGGAAACAAAAACAGAAGGAAATGTAGATAAAATTAAATGTCCTTATAACCTGCAGCCCATTGACAAATACTTGAGGTAGGCAGATTATAACCTTCCCCCAGGAAACTCCCAACTGTCTTAACGTTAATGCTTTGCTGGAGGGAAAACCAACCTTAGCTTGACAATTGCAGGCCCCCTGGATCATGTGAGTCTTCTTTAGCATATGAAAGTCCTTTTGGAACTTCCCTTATCTTTACTTACCCCAACCCCAAAGTATATATATAATCAGTTGCTCCTCACAATCCCCAGAGAGCAAGCAGCAGCTCTTTCTGCCAACGGGTCCTGTCCCCATGCTTTGCTTTCATAAAACCACCTTTTTTGAACCGAAGACATCTCTCAAGAATTCTTCCTCGGCCATCGGCTCTGGACAGCATCACCACCACCAACTGCTCCAAAAAACACATCACCTTATACAGCACCTCGACTTTTTCAGAGTCTAGGTTCTTGTCTAACAAGATTACAAGTTCCTTGGGTCGGGGAACAATGTTTAGTTTTTCTGTGCCTAGCACTCTAGACTGAGCAAATGCTTGAGGATGGCGGTGTTTGGGCATGACCAGAGCACTGTAGGATATTGATTAGTAACTAGGGCTCTTACATGGTGGATGCTGGTCAGAGGCGTGAGGAGAGGGCTTGTGTAAACAGGCAGACCCAAGACAGACCCTTCCCCCAACTACCTGGCTCACTATTTATTTCTCTTTCAGTGGCTTTCTCTCTCAACTTGTTCCAAAAAATTATTTGAGTCTTCATAGAGACATGCAGATAATTGAACAAGATTTAAAAATTAATAAGACGAGGAAATCTGACCATCATTCTGGAAGGAGAACCAGGGGGAGGGAGCCTTGTTCCTGGTGCTGCTGACAGCCTCACCTCTGCTCTGAGTGCCAGGTGAGGATGTGTGGGAGCTGGTTCTTGGCGCCTCCATGGACATAGCAGCACCTATGGGCAGGACACATGCCAGGTAAGCTGCCACCATGTACCCGGCCACGGGAACCCCCGAAGTTCTTGAAGAGTGGAAGAACCCATGTGTTTCTGGATGGAAATAGATTTGAAAGGTACAGTGGTTCCCCTAAACTCTGTCACTGAAATGCATTGTCTACTGATGTAGGGAAGACGTTAGGGTTCGAAGCCGATGGTCAAGAAAGAATTCTTGAGAAGTCTTTGGTGCAAAAAGGTGATTTTATTAAGGCATGGGGACAGGACCCGTGGGCAGAAAGAGTTGCACCAGGGTCATGAGGAGTGGCCCATTACATACTTTCAAGTTGGGAGGGGGTTAGGGATAGCGTATAAGTCTCTAAGGAATTTTGGAAGCAAGGTTTCCAGGACCTTGAGGGGGCTAGCTATTGTTGGGAAAAGGTCATTTATTACCGTCTAATAAAACCTTAGTCATGAGACCCTTCTGATGTATATTGGTGGGCCACATGCTTGGGGAATGATTACCAACATGTATCTTGGGGGTTTAGGGATAAAGGAAGTTACCAAAGGAATTTTTATATGTTAAAGTAGACTTACAGGATCCTGGGTGGGGGAGGGTGTCAGGCTAGGATTGTCTTTTGCTCTTAGCAAAGTATTAACATCAAGGCAGTTGAGTCCCTAGAGGAATGTCACTCTTCCTGTTTCAAGGACTTGTCAATGGGCTGTAGGTAGTAAGGAAATTTAATAATTTTTCTTCTGCCTTTGTTTCCCACATCATCTACCACATCACAATGGGATTTGGAGTTTGAATGCCAGCCATGACACTCAATCCCTGTACAACCTTGCCAAGTTACATCACCGCTCTGAATCTCAGCTTTTCCATCTGTAAAATGCAGATGAGGACAGTTATCTTGAGGAGTTTTGTACAGAATTTATGGTGATGTGCCTTCTCTCATCAATCTGGGAACTAGGAAAGAATGAAGCTATGCATTTTCCCTCAGACCAGGCTCTCCCAGGGGGCAGAGTCAAAAGTCACTTCCCCACCTTGGTCTGGGAACTTCTGAAGGGAGGGGCTTACCTTTTGAGAGCACCACACAATGGATAGTTATTGTTATTTTTATCATTGTCTGCAATTACCTCCATCTGAGGGAAAAGCCTGGAGGACACTGACTAGGATTCTAGAGCTCTGATAACATTGGCTGAGCACTTGACAGAAGCGCATCTGGTGGTGTTTTCTCTGCCTGCCTCCCTACCTCCTTCCTGGTTGCACTAGAAGCCCCCTGAGGCCAGGGACCTTGTGGGATGCATCCCTACCCCTCTCCCCCGAGATGATGGGTGAGTGCTTGTTGAACCAGCGCTGAGGTATTGGGGAAACCAAAGGGAGAACAACCTTGACTCTCCCTTCCAGAAGTTTGGGGGAACTCTATGCAAATTATTTAGAAATAGTGACCATACGATTAATCATTGAAACCAGGACACTTTTAAGAGTACAGGCGGATGTTATGGGGCGCCTGGGTGGCTCAGTCGGTTAAGCGGCTGCCTTCGGCTCAGGTCATGATCCTGGAGTCCTGGGATCGAGCCCCGCGTCGGACTCCCTGCTGAGCAGGGAGTCTGCTTCTCCCTCTCCCTCTGCCTGCCTCTCTGCCTACTTGTGCTCTCTATCTATCTGTCAAATAAATAAATAAAATCTTTAAAAAAAAAAAAAGAGTACAGGCGGATGTTACTAATAATCACACTGGAACAACGGGCATAAACCAGACTCTCTACAAGGCTTGTGAGGCTCACTTGTGGACCCACCTTTTCAGCCATCACTCAGTCCCCATCCAGCCATGACTTACTATCACCTTCAGACTACATTTACTAAGGTCTGGGAGGGGGTGGCTAGTGGCCAGGGGGGTAGGACTCAGTGAGGTCGTCACCACGGTCTTGATGGACACAATCAGGAAGCCCCCAGACCCAGCACCTGCTGAAGAAGGCATATTTCTTGCCTTCACAGAGCCCCCGTCTGATAGGGGAGACGATGACCTTGAGCTTAGTGAGTCCCTAGTCTACTGGGGGGCAATACTGACCCTTGCCTTGGGGAGTTCACATCTGCCCTGAGTCTGCATAGACCCTGACAGACTTCAATCCTATAAGCCCCTTCCCCAGGTATAACCACTGGAATCTTTCTTATGCCTCTTTCTGTCAGTTGGCATTGCAAATACAAGGTTACACAGTTCTACACTTTTTTTTTTTGGTAGAATCTCCTGCAGTGTGATCAGCTGCCGGCACTGAGCACCCCCACTGGTGTCCATGGAGATTGGCTGGCCCCACAAAGTGCTGGCACTGTGCTCAGAGATTGACAATGTCTTCAGAATCAAGATTCCACCCTCTGGCTTTTTGTCTTAAGCCCAAGCATTTCTCAGTGTCCAGGTCTGGTCTACTGGCGCTTCCATAGCTCCTTGGGGACTCCTGGGTGCTTTCTCCACATCACACTGGGATCTGTGGGGTCTGAGGACTGCCCTCAGGTTTACCTACTCTTTCACGTAGGGCTCCAGGTCACTCCCAAGCCAGCGGGGACATGACATTATGCTAAAGGCTTATCATCTCTGTAGGACTATCCTGGAAGAGCAGATCAAGAGCCCCAAGATGGTCTGATTCCCCATCTTATGTTCATGCTCCCTGGAAGGGAAGCCAGACTTGCCCCTCTGAATACTCGTCCTACCCAGCTTCTCCCCTCTCCTCCCCAGCCCCTCCTTGCTGATTGCTTCCTGCACTAGGCAGGTGGCACCTGCAGTCATTCCTTATATGTCATTTTATTGTCTTTTACTCTGTGGCCTATTCCCCAAACTTTGGTCCCGGAAATAGGAAAATCCAGCTCTGGGAGTTCTGAGAAGTCCCTTTTCTATTTCAGGAGATGGTGAACCTTCAAGATCATGGCTTCCCTCTGAACTTTATTAAGGGCCAGGCATCAAAGCTGAAAAATGACTTCTGTGCTCTAGGCTGCATCAGCCTTCCCTACCCAGAGGCAGTACGAGCACCTCTCCCAAGCTTGGACCTCCAGGCCTCACTTTCACAACCCAGGCACAGAGGAAGAAAAAAGGAAAAGAAAAAAAAATAGCCAGGAGGAAAATAAATACACTGGGTGATATTTCAAAATCATTATTTTGCTACAGTAGGGCTCCACTGTATGAATGGATCATAATTTATTTAACTGGCTCCCTAATGAGGGGCTTTCAGGTTATTTTCAGTCTTTCTCTTACGCACACTGTTTCTATGAACATCCTTGTACAAGAATATCTGTAAGACAAAGACTTAAAAGTGGAGTCGGTGAGTCAAAACAGAGCTATATTGACAGTGCCAATTTGCTCCTCAGGGAAGGGGCAATGATTTACACTCTAATTTTACATGAGAGTGACAATAAAGACAATATTTTTGACAGTAATGTTTTGTCATATTTATTAATATTTTTCAATCTGACATTTCAAAAATGGAACTATGACTTGCATTGTCACTTATGACTCATTTTACACCCTACAAAGTGCTTGTTCATGTGCTTTGTCCATTCTCCTCTTAGTATTTTTTATTTGTTTGTAGACTCTTTACATATTCAGGAAATTAGCTCTTTGTGAAATGTGTCTTAAACATTTTTCTTGACTTTTCTCCTTTTAAAATGAATTTTTTTTTTTTTACAGTACTGTCTCCCCCTATAGCTAATTGTAACTTTGACGGGGTGAAACTCTTTGCTTGGGAAGTTCTTCTCTATTCTAAGAATGTTAAAAATAGACTAAAACAGATTAGTCTTCCTTCTGGGACTGCCAGTTTTTAAAATATTTTTTATGCTTATATCTTTGATTTATCAGTATTTAATTTTTTGGTAAGGAATTGCTAACTGGTTGCCTCAACATAACTTATCAAATAGCCCACCTTTTTTCTGATATGAAATATACCCCTTTTTGTTCCCTGAATTTCAAGGTATATTTTCAATATTTGTGGGCTCTCTCTTCTCTTCCACAGCTATTGCTTAGTCATAGGGAGACAAGGACAAACTCAATTATTGCACCTTTATGATACTTTGTCATAAAGATGAGTCCTCCCTTGTAACTCTTAATTTTCATTTTTCTGGCTACTCTTGCCTATTTATTTTCCACATAGACTTTAGAAAGAACTTGTCTTAATTCCCCATGCTTAAGAAAAATCCTGTTAGTATTTTTATTGAGCTTGCATTAGATTTATAGATTCATTTAGGGACAATTGGCATTGCTATAACATTGAATCTTCTTATCCAAGACATTTATTCAAGTCTCTTAAAAATGTACTTCAGTAGATGAGGGTTGCTGGAGTGGTGGGGGGTGGGAAGGATGGGGTGGCTGGGTGATAGACACTGGGGAGGGTATGTGCTATGGTGAGCGCTGTGAATTGTGTAAGACTGTTGAATCACAGACCTGTACCTCTGAAAAATATGATACATTATATGTTAAAATAAAAAAAGAAGAAGATAGCAGGAGGGGAAGAATGAAGGGGGGGAATCGGAGGGGGAGACAAACCATGAGAGACTATGGACTCTGAAAAACAAACTGAGGGCTCTAGAGGGGAGGGGGGGTGGGGGGATGGGTTAGCCTGGTGATGGGTATTAAAGAGGGCATGTTCTGCATGGAGCACTGGGTGTTATGCACGAACAATGAATCATGGAACACTACATCAAAAACTACTGATGTTATGTATGGTGATTAACATAATAATAAAAAAAATGTACTTCAGTAGAATTTGGAAGTGTTTTTCACATAGAGCCTTAAGATTTTTAAAAAATATTTATTCCTAGGCATGTCATCCCTTTGTTTGCGTATGTATGAGATATTTTCTTATATTATGTTTATTATATTTTCTAATTGATAATTATATAAGGAAAGCTATGGTTGCATGTTAATTTTGCCATCAGCCACCTCACCAGATTTTCTTAATGTTTTTATTATTTTGTTTGACTATTTTGAGTTTTCTAGGTATATAAACACAAATCTGCAAATAATAGTAATTTCTATGGAAAATTTGAATTTTTTCAGATATAAGGCATTACCCAACTGTCTTGTCCCCTGCCCCCAAATCCAACTGTAACAGTCAGGCTGCTTCTTCAACATCCATTCCCTTTTCTTCTAAAAGTTACCTCAATTTATACTTCACCATCACCACGTTACCTGAATAGTCCATGTGCTTTTAGGGAAGTGGCTGTCCCTTGCCTCTGGTGGTGAAGCACATGGCTCACACCTAGAATAATCATGATAATCTCATCCTTATTGCTGGCTACCGATCTACACTCAGAGTTAACACATGTGGTCCGATTTGGGATGTGATGGGGGCATCCAGCCAGCAGTCCCCCTTTCTCGCTGAGCTCTGAGGAGGTGTAGGCAACCTTCCTGTGAGCCAAGAAGGACTCAAATCAGGAAGTGGCTGACGGGTAGAGACACTGAACTTGGTGGCATCACTGAGCTGGTGAACTAAACCAAACCTGTAGCTCACCCTCACTTTAAGCTTGCAGTTGATGAGCCAGTAATCACTCTTACCGTTTAAGCCAATTTAAGATGTTATTCTGATACTTGGAATAAACACATTGTAGTCTACACATGGTCATCAACAATCACTCAAACTCATTGAACTTAAAGGCTGTCTTGGCTGTGAGATCAGGATCACTTGAAAGGGCCTTGGGCTTCTCGGTTTCTTCAAATTGATAAAGCTATAAAACTTTCAGAAGAAAACATAGGAGAAAATCTTTGTGACCTTAGGTTTGGCAAAAATTTCTTAGATAGGATGCCACAAGTACAGTCTATGAAAGAAAAAAATGAATAAATCGGTCTTTGTCTAAACTAAAATTTGTGCTCATCAAAAGACACTCTCAAGAAAACGAAAAGATAAGTCGTAGGACTAGAAAAAAAAAATTGAACATCAAGTATCTGATAAAGGGCTTGTATCCAGAGTATAAATGAACTCTCAAAACTCAATAATAAAATAAGCAAAAGATTTGAACAAGCATTTTGCTAAATTGCAAACCCAGCACTGTCTTGATTGCTGTAAACTTTTTTTTTTAAGATTTTTTATTTATTCATTTGAGAGGGAGACAGAGCACAAGCAAGGGGAGATGAAGAGGCAGAGGGAGAAGCAGGCTCCCCGCTAAGCAGGGAGCCCCACATGGAGCTTGATCCCCTGGGATCATGAGCTGAGCTGAAGGCAGACACTTAACTGACTGAGCCACCCAGTCAGTTAAAAGCTGTAACTTTAAGATGAGTCAAAGTCAGGTAGTATAAATTCTCCAACTCTGTTTTTCTTCTCAAGTATTTTTGGTAATTTAGTTCCTTTACATTTCCAGATACATTTCAGAATCAGTTTTTTTAATTTAAATTCAATTAGCCAACATATAGTACATCATTAGTTTTTGATGTAGTGTTCAATGATTCATTAGTTGCATATAACACCTAGTGCTCATCACATCACGTGCCCTCCTTAATACCCATCACCCAGTTACCCCATCCCCCACCCACATCCCCTCCAACAACCCTCAGTTTGTTTCCCAGAGTCAAGAGTCTGTCATGGTTTGTCTCCCTCTCTGATTTCTTACCATTCAGTTTTCCCTCCCTTCCCCTGTGGTCCTCTGCGCTATTCCTTATATTCCAAATATGAGTGAAACATATGATAACTGTCTTTCTCTGATTGACTTATTTCATTTAGCATAATACCCTCCAGTTCTATCCATGTTGATGTAAATAGTAGATATTCATCTTTTCTGATGTCAGCCTACCAATTTTGATTGAGATTGAACTGAATCTATAGATCAAAGTTAAGAATTAAAGAAGAAATTTCTTCAAATTTAAGAAGATATAATATCTTAACTCTGAATTTTCTGATGTATGACCATCCCATATCTCTCTACTTACATAGGTCTTATTTAATTTCTTTAAACAATATTTATAGGTTTTAATCCATAGGTCTTATACATCTGTCAGATATGATGCTATTACCCACTGTATAATTTAAAAAATTTTTAGTTACTGATTATTTCCAGCATATAGAAATTTAATTGCATATTTATCTTGTAATCTGCACCCTTGCTAAATTCACTTTTCTAGTTCTAATAACATTTATGTAGATACTATTGGGTTTTCTATATAGATGATCATGTTGTTTGTGAATAAAGACAGTATTACTTTTTCCTCTCCAGTAGAGATTCCTTTTAACTTTTTTCTTGCCTTATTAAATGGCTAGACCCTCCAGTACAGTGTTGGATAGAAGCAGTGAGGACAGACACACTTGCCCTGTTCCTGATGTTAGGAGGAAAACATTCAGTCTTTTATCATTAAATATGATATTTAATTTAGGATTTTATATTCTTTCCATCAGGTTAAAGAAGTTCTCTTATATTCCAAATTGGTTGGTTTTTTTTTTTTTTTATCAGTAATTGATGTTGGATTGTTTTAAATGCTTTTTTTTTCCATCTGAGAAAACCATGTGGCTTTTCTTTTATAGTTTTCCTTTGTTAACTCTTAAAAGAATGAAAAACAAGCCAAGTCTGGGAGAAAATCTTTGCAAACCAGATATCTGATAAAGAACTTGTGGTAGTAAAATACAAAGAACTCTCAAAACTCAATAAGACAACAAACTATGCAATTTAAAACTGTACAAAAGTTTGAACAGACTTTTTTTTAAGATTTTTATTTATTTATTTGAGAGAGAGAGAGCACGCGCACACAAGCGCAACCATGAGTGGGAGGAGGAGCAGAGGGAGAAGCAGACTTCCCTGCTGAGCTGGGACCCTGCCATGGGGCGGGGACTCCAGGATCATGGCCTGAGCCAAAGGCAGACGCTTAACTGACTGAGCCACCCAGGCATCTCTGAACGAACTCTTTACAGAAGAAGATCTCTGGATAGCAAACAAGCACTTAAAAAGATACTCAATATTATTAATCATTAAGGAAATGCAAATTTATTTATTTATTTATTTTTAAAGATTTTATTTATTCATTTGAGACAGAGCATGAGCAGGGGGAGCGGCAGGCAGAGGGAGAGGGAGAAGCAGACTCCCTGCTGAGCCAGGAGCCTGACTCGGGGCTTGATCCCAGGACCCAGAGATCATGACCTGAGCTGAAGGCAGATCTTAACCATCTGAGCCACCCAGAAGAGCCAGGAAATTCAAATTTAAACTATAATTAAATAGTATTATATACCTATTAGAATGGCTAAAATTAATGAGTGATCATAACAAGTATGTTGGTGTATTAGTTAGGGTTCCCCAGAGAAATAGGACTAATGGGCTGTATATATTATGTATGTGAGGATATTTATTATAGGAATTGGCTCATACAGTTCTGGAAGCTGGAAAGTTCCACATCTGCCATCTGCAAGCTGGAGAAGGAGGAAAGTCTGTGGTCTAATTCAGTCTGAGTCCAAAGGCCTGAGAATCAGGAACTTTAATGTCCAAGGGCTCAAGAAGATGCATGTCCCAACTCAAGAAAAGGAGAGGGAATTTGCCCTTCCTTTACCTTTTTGTTCATCCCCATCCTCGGTGGATTGGACGATACCTGTCCCCTTTAGTGAGGGCAGATCTTCTTTACTCGGTCTAGAATCAAATACTACTCTTTTCTGGAAACACCCTCACAGACACACCCAGAACTAATGGTTTACCAGCGATCTGGGCAACTCTTAGCCCCGTCAAGTTGACACATAAAATTAACCATCATAGTTGGCAAGGACATAGAGGAACTGAAACTCTCACATATTGCTGATGGGAACATAAAGTGGTATGATTATTTTGGAAAACAATTTGGTGTTTTTTAAAAAAGTTAAACATGCACCTACCCTACGATCCAGCCACTCCACTCCTAGATATTTACCCAGAGAAAAAGAAATTGTATTCATGCCAGGACTCGCATGCAAATGTTTATAACAGCTTTTTATTAATAGCCCCAAACCGAAAACAACCCAAATGATTGTCAAAAGGTGAACAGATAAACAAATTGTGGTATATCTACACAATGGGAAACTATGAAGTAAAAAAAAAAAGAATAAATTACTGATATATGCAATAATGTGAATGAGTTTCAAAGTAGTTATGCTAAATAAAAGAGGTCACACAAATGGAGGATACGCTCTATGATTCCATTTATAGAAACTCTAGAAAATACAAACTAATCTATAGTGATAGAAAGTAGACCAGTGGTTGCTTGGGGATGTGGTCTATAAAGACAGGCAGGATGTCTGTCAAAGCGTCCCAAGGAGACTTTCTGGGCTAAAGGACACCTTGACTGTGGTATTGTTTCAAAGATGTATACATATGCCAAATGTCTCAAATTGCACACTTTATGTATGTGCAGTTTATTGCATCACCTCAATAAAATTGCTTTAAACCCTCACATAGTATTTTTAATGCAGTAGAAGCACATGATAAAAACATTCAAGCAGTGTAGAAAATCATTTGATTAAAAACTTCAGGAGAGAGTTCTCTCAGAAAAATGGAATTCATAAAATATCAAATACATTTGAGCGCTTGAAAACTAATTATTGTTTTTAAAACAGATCTGATGGAACATTTAGAAAAATTTAAGAATGGATTCATAGGAAACTTAACTAATGAAAAAAATAAGCCAACTATTGACTTAAGAAAGACCAAAAAAAATAAATAAATAAGGCAAGGCAATTATAGATGATGACTTGGCTAACCCATATACGTACATACATGATCATGGAGATTCAAGCATTGACTATAGATGCAGTTAAATCTGGGGAAAGCAGGAGTAAGGAAGTAAGGAGTAGCAATAGAAGAGAGCTAAGTCCTTATCTTCCATAACATGAAGTCAATAGATTATTCTAGAATTGGTAAATCAAAAATAGCAGCCTACACATATAAAAATAGGGAGATAATAATCATAAGAGATAGCTAGAAAAATTTGAAAGTTTTGCCCCTGAAGAGGTCATGTGGGTCAGTGGACTGCTCCTCCTTAGATATTAACCTTTTATCAATATTTCCTTTGTAATTTATGTGCCTGTATTACACTCTTCTGGAAGACAGTGCAGTGGTTATAAGCCTAAACTCTGGAGTCGGAGTACCTGAGCTCAAACCCCTACTCTGTCAGTTAACAGCTAGGAGGCTTTGGGCAAGTTACTTAACTTCTCTGAACTAGATTTCCCTATGTACAAAATGGATTTAATGATACCGATTTCATTGTGATACTGTCATGTGGATCAAATACATTAAAAGACATGAAAAGCTTAGGACAGTGCAAGGATGATATAAACATAACATACATGTTAAGAATTTTTATTATGGCGGCGACTGGGTGGCTCAGTCGGTTACGCGTCTGCCTTCAGCTCAGGTCACAATCCCAGAGTCTTGGGATCGAGCCCCGCATCAGGCTCCCTGCTCCACGGGGAGTCTGCTTCTCCCTCTGGCTCTGCCTGAGGCTCCTCCTTCTTGTGCTCTCTCTCTCTGTCTAATAAATAAATAAATAAAATATATTTAAAAAAAAGAATTTTTATTATGAAATGATGATTAACAATGATTTAAAAATCACAGCCCTCCCACTTCCAGTGTCTTATCACAAAGACAGCCACTGCTGAAAGGTCTCTGTGCACTTTTCTACTTCTAAAAACTTTTATAAATGACCTATCATGTTGTGTGCCTATGCATATGCTTTTTAATTTGCATCCCTGGAATCGAACTGTTCATTTGTTCTGCCCCCTTTTTTCCCCCTCCTTAATAACAACTCTTATAATTCTCTCCTAATTCACACAATCAGATCTATCTTGTTCTTGTTGATGGCTGCATAATATTCTTAGTGTCTCCTACTGAAGACCATTCAGATGACGTCCAGTTCTTTGCTCTAACAGACCACTGCGGTGTGTTTGGATCCCAGTGCATTCTGTGAGCGTGTCCTTAGGGTAAGTTTCAGCTGAAGACACAGTCTCTTTTAGAGGGACAGCCAGGACCTCAAGCAGGGGGAAGGGCATCCTGCCCTATTTTCCTGTGGGCTCAACCAGCTTTCGATTCTTTGTATTGTTTGCAGAGAATGACGTCAGCCCCCCTGCTTCAGACAAAAATCCTCTAACAAATGCCTCATTTAAATAACTCTGGCCCCCTTCAGTGCCCAGGGAGTCCAGGATTCAGGGGATGTGTAGTGGCCGCTTTGGGCTCGGGAGTCAGATGGACCTGGTTGTCTGACCTTCAGCACACGCTTTTCTTGGCCCTGGGCCTCAGTTTCCTCATCTGCAGAAAACAAAAAATGACATCTATACTGAAAAAGGGTTGTTGTGAAGAGTGAGCCTATGCAGATGCCTAGCTGTGCCAGGCCCGGAGTGGGAACTCAAATGTAAACATTCTGGGTACATGCTGGGGAAGTGATTCTATGAAATAGACCATTCTGGAAGTGAGTCTACGGAAATGCAATCAATTCAGCTCCTCTCCACCCAGCCCTTAAAACCTCTGCCTCAGGACTTTGCTTCCCTTTCTATTTGTATCCAGTTTGTACAACCACCGCTAGTTAACTCCTTTCGGTAATCAGAAATGACACGAGAGAAATAATAGCCTCGGAGTTTTGTAGCCTAATTGTGGAACTCCTTGCATTTGTGTTTTAGATGGTTTCACCATACCCAGTATAGCGCTTAGACTCACAAGTACCCAGATGACAGAGAAGGAAATCACTGAAGGCTACTGAGAGCTCAGAGAATTGCTGATGGGCAGAATCAGACCAAATGATGAAGGAATCAGCATTGTGTTGCTTATTGCAAATCTTCCCAATAGAAAATGGTTAAAAAGAGGGAGGAGCAGAGTTTGGTTGAAAATGCCCTTCTGTGTACACTTTGTTTCCCAGCAAGGACAAGGCAGAGAGGAGATACGGCCTCAGCAAAGACCTCAGTTCCCGCCCCCTCCATCTGCAGAAATGTAGCCCATTGATAGTGTAGGCTCCTTGTTAAGGCATCCCATGCTGGGGAAGATAAATACCCAGGGTTAGTAGTTAACATCTAGGGGCTGAGGTTAAGGACCCTGACGAATAAATCTCAGATGGAATTGGCCATAAAATTTCTCGCAGTCTTTGCAAGATAAGTTTTGTGCCAGATGAAAACAGCCATCGGGCCCCACAAAGCCTTTCTCGATCACCATCCTTTGAGATCCGATCTAACAGAGTCCACGAGAAAAGGAAAGGGGCTCCGGCCTGCTCTTTTCTTCCCCTTTTCCCACAAATGTTGTGCGGGGTTTACGCCTCAGCGTGTGGATACTTCTCAATCATCCTTTCACTTCTTTATTCCTGCTTGAACTGCGGTCCAAGCAATGTAATGTGTGGTTCCTGCTCTTGGGGAATTCGCAGGACAGAGGACGAGACCAATAAAAAGAACCAGTGGCCAAGTTACTGTCTATTGAGGACTCTCTGTGCAGAATACACATTGCAAAGGTGAGTTAGGAGTGTGAGGAGTCAGTTCTACTGGGCAGTAGGATTCATAGAGAATGTGCCCTTAGGTTGAGTGGTCATCATTCACCAGAAGGGATTTGGGAGTGGGAATGTCTCTTTAAACGGAAGGATTAGCCTTGATAAACTGTAGTAATTCAAGATGACCAGAGAAAGATGGGGGGTGGCAGAGAGGTCAGTAAGAGCTTGGAGGGGAGATATTGGCACAATCACAGAGGTTCTTATTTGCCAAGCTAAGGCCCTTGGACTTGATTACTCTCCAAAAATCTTCACACTTGGGCCTCCTGAAGGTCTGGATTGCTGATCCCATCTTTTGCTCTCTGTACCAGTCTGCAATATCCATGGCAAGCAACCGAGGTGAAAATCTGACAGATTTAAGCAGAGAGGGAAATCACTGGAAGGCTACTGAGAGCTCAGAGAATTGCTGATGAGACTGTAGAATCAGGCCCGGGCAAAGGTCAGGTACAGGGCTACCAGGCCACAGCCCAGATCATGCCATAGAACCCATCCCGGGAGGACCCACCTACTGCTACCACCCTCTTCCTGCTTCTGCTGGTCCCTTGGCATTGCTGGAGCTGCAGCCTCTTCCCCGCTGTGCAGGGATTCTGGCTTCTCCTTTGAAGGGATATGGAAGGTATGTCTGCCTGGCCACATGCCTACGCCTGGCTGCAAGCCTCTAGTGGACATGGTTTCTACCATTCAATCTCCAAAGGTGGGAAAGACCTCAGACATTGAAAGGAGCTCACATGCAGGTCAGTCATAACAAAATGCCTCAGAAAATGCTGTATCCGGGGCCTTTGGGGTAGTCTTAACTCAATACCAAGTTAGGAGCTACAAGAGGGAGAGGAGCTGCCTCTGGGCCTTTTCTGAGGGACTTTTGGAGTTTGGAGAAGGATGCTCTACTCACAGCCAGTTGATTGTTTCTGGGTTGTTGTTGTTGTTCAAAAAATCTGTTTGTTATTTTGCTATTGAAAATATTGTTTCTTCCAGAGATAAGGTAAAATTGCAAACTGTCAAAAAAGAATCAGTAATTATTGGACTTATATCTGAACATATGAGGGAAAAAGAGAGGCAAACCAGAAAATAGACTCTTAACTCTAGAGAACACACTGCTGGTTACCAGAGGGGAGGTGGGGGGAAGGGGGAATTGGGTGATGGGGATTAAGGAGGGCACTTGTGAGGAGCACGGGATGCTGTATGGAAGCGTTGAATCACTATATTGTACACCTGAAACTAATATAACAACGTATGTTAACTAAGTGGAATTTAAATAAAAACTTGAAAAAAGAAAGAAAAAATCAGGGAGTGAATTAGGTTACTGGGGAATGAATCACCCGTGTCATTTCTGAAAGCTGTGAGGCCACCCTCCCCTTGGATTGAGTTCGAGCTAGTTGGGGTCCACAAAGCTCAGGCTGATGAAGGAGGTACCTTCCCCAAGGCGGTGGGAATCCAGAACCACAGGGCACACAGACCTGACATGTGAGCAGAAAGAGGGTCAGAAGATGGCCCTGGAAACCCTTTGTGCAGAGCTGGGGGAGTCCTGGTTCTTAAGCTCTCTGCAGCAGAAACCAAATCTAGCCCACTTGACAAGAGGAGAGTTAGTGGAAGAATGTAGAGGACTTCGAGATTTGACAGGAGGAACTTGGTTTAGAAAAGAGAGAAACTGAGGTAGTTTGGTGGGCAGTGTAGGAAACAGGGCAGGGCTAAGATCACGTAGCAGGAATACTCAGGACAACACTGCTAAGAAGGAGTAAAAGCCCCAGCTATTTTTAGGCTATTTTCTCTCTGCCTATGATTTAAATACCAGTAAGGGATCACACCATTGGCTTAAGTCTGTTTGCTTGCCCCGCTACCCCCCTCCCCTTGGCGGAGTTACTGCAGGTTCCTGATTATAACTGCAGTGGACTGGAATGACAATAGGGAAGAGGTAGTATTGATAAAGGACGCTGGGGTGCTCTAGGAAATTTGCTTGTGTTTTTCCTATGGCTGATTACCATCCCACTGAATGGATGTACTGTCATTTATTTATCTATTCAAGAGTTGATGGTCATTGGTGTTGATGGGACTTTTTTGTTTTTAAAATTAGTTAGCAGTTATTTTAATTTTTTTAATATTATTTTTAATTTAATTTTATTTTTTGATGTAGTGTTCCATGATTCATTGTTTGCATATAACACCCAGTGCTCATTGCAATATGTGCCCTCCTTAATACCCATCACCAGGCTAACCCATCCCCCACCCCCCTCCTCTCTGAAACCCTCAGTTTGTTTCCCGGAGTCCATAGTCTTTCATGGTTCGTCTCCCCCTCTGATGTCCCCCCCTTTCATTTTTCCCTTCTTTCTCCTAATGTCCTCCATGCTATTCCTTATGTTCCACGTATAAGTGAAAGCATATGATAATTGTCTTTCTCTGCTTTACTTATTTCACTTAGCATAATCTCCTCCAGTTCCATCCATGTCGATGCAAATGATGGGTATTCATCCTTTCTGATGGCTGAGTAATATTCCACTGTACATATGGACCATATCTTCTTTATCCATTCATCTGTTGAAGGGCAGCTCGGCTCTTTCCACAGTTTGGCTATTGCAGACATTGCTGCTATGAACACTGGGGTGCATGTGCCCCTCTTTTCACTACATCTGTATCTTTGGGGTCAATACCCAATAGTATAATTGCTGGGTCATAGGGTAGCTCTATTTTTAACTTTTTGAAGAACCTCCATACTGTTTTCCAGAGTGGCTGTACCAGCTTGCATTCCCACCAACAGTGTAAGAGGGTTCCCCTTTCTCCACATCCTCTCCAGCATTTATTGTTTCTTGCCTTGTCAATTTTTGCCATTCTAACTGGTGCAAGGTGGTATCTCAGTGTGGTTTTGATTTGAATTTCCCTAATGGCTAATGATGTTGAACATTTTTTCATGTGTCTGTCAGCCATTTGTATGTCTTCTTTGGAGAAGTGTCTGTTCATGTCTTCTGTCCAATTTTTGACTTGATTATTTGTTTTTTGGGTATTGAGTTTGAGAAGTTCTTTATAGATCTTGGATACGAGCTCTTTATCTGTAGTGTCATTTGCAAGTATCTTCTCCCATTCTGTGGGTTCCCTCTTTGTTTTGCTGACTGTTCCCTTTGCTGTGCAGAAGCCTTTTATCTTGATTGAAGTCCCAAAAGTTCATTTTCATTTTTGTTTCCCTTGCCTTTGGGGACGTGTCTTGAAAGAAGTTGCTGTGGCCGATGTCAAAGAGGTTACTGCCTGTGTTCTCCTCTAGGATTTTGATGGATTCCTGTCTCACATTGAGGTCTTTCATCCATTTAGAGTTTATCTTTGTATATGGTGTAAGAAAATGGTTGAGTTTCATTCTTCTGTATATAGCTGTCCAATTTTCCCAGCACCATTTATTGAAGAGACTGTCTTTTTTCCATTGGATATTTTTTCCTGCTTTGTTGAAGATTAGTTGCTATTAAGCTTCATTGGCTTGCCTACTTGCTATGGGGTTCTGTTTGTTTGTTTTGAACACTTGGGTTTGTGCTGGTGAGTTTTACATCATGCATTACCTTGGTTGCCCCAGTGTTCAGCTGCAACGGGGTTGCTCAGGAATTCTTGATCTGCCTGGTGACCCATTGACTAAACTAGTTTGGGGTCCACTGGTTCATAGAAAGCCCAGCTCTACCAAAACCATCAGGCTGGGAGTCGCCTCTGCCTGGGACTCCAGCCCCATTCCCCCTGTCTAAAAGAGCACTGTGAGCCAATTGGTTGTCACTCTGGAGAACAACGGAACTTGATGTAACTACATCAGAACCACTCTGAACACACATTTAAATTCTCTAATCCAATGATATGCACTTTGCTAGAAAAATAAAGCCAGACCCTGCATTTCTTGAATAGCATTTCTTGCCTTGGTCCCAAAGGCAAGTTGACCACTTCATCTGGTGCTCAAGAGAAGAAACAGCTAGATCCTTATTCCCGGAGATAAAAGTGTCTGAGTGGAAGACACTTAGGAAGAGCTTGTACAATATTCCCCCAAATTGTGTCTTTTGTACTTTATGGGAGATTTAAGGGATTTTTAAGGGTGACATTGACAATGCAGGAGTTTCACATTACACACTGGCTTGATAGAAGATGCCATTCTACCCAGAGCCCTTTCATTTATAAACATGCTTATGGTTTTATTATTTTGTTTGACCCTCACACCTACCCCATGCACAAACAGGTCAACTACTGGTATTCCATTTTGCAAATGGGGATGCTGAAACACAGAGTAAAGACCACGGCCAAGACGATGGAGAGCAAGTGATGGGTCATTCCAAGTGGGATCCCATCTTTTTAAATTTTGTTCATCATGGGCTTTTGGCATTAACTTTGATTTTTAAATTATTGTGTTGAAATGTTACCTACCTTGATTACTGAATCCTTTGCACCCCAAACTAGTGCATTAATTGCCTTATTCTAGTCCCAGCTCTGGAGGCTAGATGGATTAGCCTGGATCCTATGAAGTATCCATTTATTGCATGTCAAGAAGAGATGAATATCAGTAATTGCGTATAGTTCAACCTAATGGATCCTTCCAGAAGGGAGTCCTGAGGGTCCCCACGGGTCTCTGCACTACGTGTAACTGCTTCGTTCTTCTGTGCAGAGGTCCTCAGCCAGGTTGCACATTTTAACCCGCCTTGGGGCTTTTATGAAAACTAGAATCGCAGGCTGGGGATGGAGAAATGGTAGGGGTGTTTTCAAAAAACTCCTCCAGTGTGAACCTCTGGATTACAGCCTCTGAACCAAACTAGGTTTAAACGAGGCTGTAGGGACCGAGTGTCCTGGATTCACATTCTGGCGGCATCACTTTCTAACCACAGGATCTGAGGCTAGTTACAGGTTGTTGCGAGTGGTGAGTAATGTATGTAAGTGTCCAGCACAGTGCTTGATACCTAACAAATCCTGGATACCGGGTAATGGTTCTAGGAGCTATTATTTTGTGCCAAGGCCCAGAGAAGTGAAGTAAGACACCCCAGGTCACCCAGCAAGTTCCTGAAAGAGTTGGGTTTGTGGCCAAGGTCTGTCTGGCCCGATATCTAGCACCAAAGCAACCACATTTGATGTCCACTAAATGTTCGGTCCAAGGCCGGAGGCCCTCGGTCACTAGCCCACAGCGTTTCCAATGAGCCCCCGCCCCGCTGTCATGGATGAGGACGGCCCTTGGCCAGAGCTGAGGTGCACAGGCAGAGAGAGGAGGCACAGTGGCCTAAAAGAGCAGGTCCCTGTCCCGGGGAGATTCCCCTCCCACGGGGAAAGCCCCCAGCCTCTATTACCTCAAATGCCCACACTTCTGCCTAGCACTGCCAGCCACTTTCATTTCCTCACCTCCAATTCCTTTAACTTTTTGTGTGCTGGCTTCTCCTCCTAGCACCTCAGGCCATGGCAGGGACCTCCTGAATGTTGAAACTGTGGGCACCACGGGGGACCTCTGCCTTGGGGACACCGCCAGTCACTCTTTTTCCTGAGCTTCTTGCCCTTTCTGCTTTCTGCCATGCCACAGGCCAAACAAAATGAGTGAGCGGGGCCCAGCCTCTTCCCTGGCCACCTCTCCTCCTCACCTCTCAGGTTCCAAACAGCCCCAAAGTCTTGTGGCTCCTGCGCCCTGAAGCCCTGCCTGGGAGGCTGCACTTGCCACCTTTCCTGCCTCCAAGGCCCCCCAGCCCCATCACGCTCTCCAGGCAGACCCCCCGGTCCTCCCTTGAACCCAGAGCTGATCAGCAAGCTTTCTGGGGGTGTTCCCACCCCTGGTCCCGCTGCCTCCAGGTCACTTCCAACCTCTCACGTGACAGCAAGTTTCTATAATTCAGTTGTATCCACATCCAGCCCGCGAACCAGACTGGGAGCTCCTTTAAGGCCAAAGCTGTTGCTGTCCAAGGTCCACACTTTGAGGAGAAAAGATGAACCCTAAGGCCAAAGTGGGTCAGAGGAGGGAGATTTCAGTGTGAACCGCAGAGGTCCTAGGACAGTGCCCTGGGTCTGGGATGATGGCGGCCCTTGGATGGGCAGAGGGCAGGGAGAGAAACATCCTCCCTGGGGTCACCCAACTCCCTGCTCTCAGGGGCCCGGGAGCGAGGGCTGGTTCCAAGGACCTGTGACTTATGCCCCAAAGCATAAGTCACTGCCCTTAACAAGCAGCTGTGCCGAACAGGAGCTCCATGTGTGAATAGCCTGTTTTTGCGACATGCCTAGTTCTGATCATGTCAGGAAACATTTTGCAAATTCAGAAGTCAGAGCCAAAGGGAAGTGCTGTGTGGTCTACAGCTAGCTGCAGTAGTTAAATGAGAACAATCTTTCCCCAAGTGGTTCCTCTTGAGGACAGCATTTCTGCTGGCTCTGGGACTTTGGGCCATCTATAAAGCTTCACAATGGAAAATAAGGAAATTCTCAAGGACGAAGAGTTCTTGGCTAGAACTGGAGAAAGAGCAGCCGTCAACCAAACCATGTTCCCTGCAATGGAGGCCTTTGAAATCAATGGTAAAGTACTGCTTCCCAGTAATGACATTGCCTGGTGATGTACTTTTTCTGTTGGCAACATAAGAATAGACAAGGCGATAGGAAGCCTTAGGTTTGTGCCGTAGACTCTCACTAATACATTTCTGGAATGCTTCAATGTGAGATTCATGTAATGTTAGGAATAGATGCTGTGTCTTTAGTATACAGTTGGGTTGTTGTTTTTTTTTTAGCTTCCCAATAAATTGTATTAAAATATTTACCCTTCGATGAGTTCTAATACTTATCATATGCCCTTCCTTTTTATTAGTCTTATTTTGACACCCAGGTTGTGTGACAAAATGGCAAAGCAACACAAGGGGGATGAAAAAGTTCCACAGAATGAAAGCCAAGGGCCACATATTTATTTAATGTAATTCCTTTAAAACTCTTTAAGGTGACTTCCATTATAACTGACGTGTTGATCAGGGAGTGCTTTCTCCAGTTCGCGCTGGCTAGGATATGTTCATAGCTTCATAATTAGTTTGTCTTAGATTCAGTTCGGGTTTTAAAAATTCAGGCAACTCTTTTCTCCCTCATCCTTCTACAGGTGGTGCATTTTTTAAGTCTTCTAGAATTTAAAGTCGCCAGTGAGTGTTTTCCACAGGGGACCTCTGATTTCCCATGCTAGAATATCCTCTAGGACTTGCCTTCCAAGTTGATGAGTCATTCCCACTCCTAGTCTTTTCTGGAAGTCGTCTGTTCAGAACAATTGCAGTTCTGTCCCCCAGCCTGATCTGTCCCTCTCACCCAGTATTTGTGAGGGTCACTGGCTGGAATTGAAGGGGGCACAAAGATGCAGGGTTGGGTGTTCTGCCTTTAGGAATTCACAGTGTGATAACAGAATGCGTGCATGCAAATGACTTTACTAATTGTTGGCTATTCAGAACTTAGGGGAATGCAGCATTCTGGATATATGACTTTTTATGTTACTGAAAGTGTGCAAGCAAAGTCAGCTGATCAAACATATTCAGCACCTACTGGGCACTGCTCTTGGCACTGAGGAAACATACAAGAATAAACGGGGTGTCCTCAGTCATGTCGGTGATGGCAGGAGGATGGCAGGGTCGGGCCACCTATAAACTATCTCTATACAAGCGCAGGACAGATCTATGGACAGATCTAACCTGGTCTGACCTGGAGGTCAGAAGTGAGACCTCTTCTAAAGTTTAAAGAATAAAGGGAATTAGTGAAATAAGATACTGGCTGGGGCAGCAATAGAAGACCACGGGTTTATGCTATATTCATAGGGACTATTTAGAGAAATACAAATAGTTTCATGCGGTGGGGCCAATGTTGAGTGGGGGAAGTTCGGTGGGGATTGAGACTGGGACCAATTAATTTAGACTTTGTCTTGAAGACAATGGGGAGCTTTGAATGTTTGACTTTGGGCTAAGAGGCATTGGTTTGCTGTTGAGATTACTCGCTATCATAGATGTGGAACGAGCTAGAAAGAATAACTCTGAGGACAGAGAGAAGCGTGGCAGCAAGAGACAATAAGAGCAGTGGTTATAAGGAAGGGAAAGAGAGAATGTTCCGGAAAGATATTAGAAGTCAAGTCAGTAGGACTATAATGGTGGGAAAAGGCAAGTGAGGTGGAGTCTAGCTTAAGGGGGAATTCTAGATTTCTGACTTGGGTTATGGATACCATTAACTAAAAATCTAACCAAAAAACAAAACAGCTCGGTTAGAAGGAATATTTCTTTCTCTTTCTTTCTTTCTTTCTTTCTTTCTTTCTTTCTTCTTTTCTTCCTTCCTTCCTTCTTTCTTTTTTTTTTTTTAAAGAATCTATTTATTTACTTGAGAGCGAGAAGAGGAGAGCATGGGGAGGGGGAAGAGCAGAGGAAGAGGGAGAAACAGACTCCCTGCTGAGCAGGGAGCCTGATATGGGGCTACATCCCAGGACCCTGAGAGCATGACCTGAGCCAAAGGCAGTCACTTAACCGACTGAGCCACCCAGGCGCTCTGGAAGGAACATTTTTCTAAACACCTTCACAACTTCCTGTCTTCTCATACAAAGATCTTGGAACATATGGAACTTTCTAGAAAATGCCATTATGAATAGTAATCACCGTGAGGTTCTGTAACATAGTGACCCCCTCAGGGCTTAACTGAAATGAATAAAACTACTTGCTTCAGCACTAAATGGCTTCAAGCACCTTCCTTTCTCTCCCCTCCCTTCCTCCCTCCTTTGTCCTAAGTCTGTTGAAGAATGCTTTCATATTCTCTCCCAGTCTGTAACGGGTCTTTTCATCCTCTTAACAGGGTATTTTTCAAAGCAAAACCATACCATTCAACATACCACTGCTCTTGCTGCCCTGAAGGTCCAACAAAACTCTAGCTCTTTCTCACGGACCAGCATCAGCTCCATCTTCTCCCTCAAGTGGAACATTTGGGCTTGAACAAGAGACTCTCCATTTGTCCCCGATGACAATATCCTGGGATGCACTCCTGTCCACCTTTTTGAAAATTATGAACATTTTTCTGTCTTGACCTTCTTGTCTCTCTCCTAATGTGTCTGGTTTCTCAGGAAGGAGATCTGTTAGCACATCAGGAAGCTCTTTCAGGTCTGTGGGATGTAATCTGTCTGGACCTCTCCCCCTGAGCCCTCAACTATTTCAGGCTTCACATCTCGCTTCTTGATATGTCCTCCCACTGATTTTGGTCTGAAGAACATTCTTCTTGACAGAGAGAACCCCCAAAAATACAGATAGAGAAGTTGTTGTTTGCTGTAATTTAGCATTAAGCCCTGGCTCCCAGCTGTGGGTCTGGCTGTCTCTTCTTTTTGCTTGAAAGTTAATTTTAAGCATTCTCCTAATAGACCTTAACCCTAGAATCTATTCTCGGTCATCCTTGTTGACGTGCTCACTGTCACTTCTGGTCCTTGCTCTGACTTTGTTTTTTTGTCATGTCACTACTTCTCAGCACCTTTTAGATGTCCAGCTTTACCCTAGAGTTATTTTTTTCTAAATTTTATTATGAAATAATTAGAGATTCACAGAAACAGGCAAAAAGGGAAGTCTCTGTGACCCCCACCCAGTTTCTCCCAATGAGAACATCTTGCATAGCTATCGTACTCTGTCACAACCAAGAAATTGATATTGCTACAGTTTACAGAGCTTATTTCTATTTCATTAGTTTTATAGGCACTCATTTGTGTGTGTAAATACAGTTCTCTACAATTTTACCACATGCATATATTTGTGTAAGCATCACCAATATCAAAATACCAAACTGTTCCTTCACCACACAACTCTCTCTTGCTGCCTTTATAGCCATACACACCCCTCCCTCCCCCACCAGCAATCACAGTCCCCCAACAACCACCAATCAGTCCCCCATTTCTATAATTTTGTTATGTAAAGAATGTTATCTAAATGGAAAAAGTACATAACTTTTTAAAGATTGGCTTTTTTTCACATAGCATGATTCCCTCCAAGTTGTTGTATCTATCAGTAGTTCTTTTTATTAATGAGTATTTGCCATGAGTATTATTCCATGATATGAATGTACCATAGTTTGTTTAACCATGCACCCATTGAAAGACATTTGGGTTGTTGCCAGTTTGGGGCTATTTCAAATAAAGCCGCTATGATCATTTATGTAAAAGTTTTTGTATAAGCCTAAGTTCTCATTTCTCTAGGATAAATGCCCCAAAGTGCAATTGCTGGATTCTAAGTATATGTTTGGTTTTATAAGAAGCAGCTGATCTATTTTTCCAGGGTGGTTGTGTCATTTACATTCCCACCAGTGATATTTACAACAGATTCAGCTTCTCTGAATCCTTGCCAGCAATTGGCATTATTACTATTTTTATTTTAGCTATTCTGGTAAGTGTATGATTGTGATATCTTGTTGTAATTTTGATATGCATTTTCCTAATGGCTAATAATGTTGGATATCTTGTCATGTGCTTTTTTTTCCCATTTGTATATGAAATGCCCCTTCATGTCTTTTGCCAATGTTTTAATAGGTTCATTTGTTTTTCTGACTAGTTTTTAGAGCACTTTATCAATTCAAAATACAAGTCCTTTGCTGGGTAGGTGGTTTGCAAATATTCTCTCCCAGTCTGTAACGGGTCTTTTCATCCTCTTAACAGGGTATTTTTCAAAGCAAAAGCATTTAATCCTGTGGAGGCCCTACCTAGCAATTTTCCCTTTTATGGATTTTGCTTTTGGTGTCAAGTCTAAGAACTCTTACCCTGGCCTTAGGTCCAGTTTTTCTCTTATGTTTAATTCTAAAAGTATTTTTCTCTTATGTTTAATTTTAAAGTTTTATAATTTTTTAAAAAGATTTTATCTATTTATTTGAGAGAGAGAATGAGAGAGAGAGCAAGCACATGAGAGGGGGGAGGGTTAGAGGGAGAAGCAGACTCCCTGCCGAGCAGGGAGCCCGATGCGGGACTCGATCCAGGGACTCCAGGATCATGACCTGAGCCGAAGGCAGTCGCCCAACCGACGGAGCCACCCAGGCGCCGAAAGTTTTATAATTTTACATTTTACAATTAAGTCCATGGTTTGTATATGTATTATATACATATACTTGTATATATGTATATAATATATGTAATGTATATATATGTAATATACACATACAATATATATGTAATGTATATGTGTAATATATATGTACATATTTGTATATATAATGTATTATATATGTAGGTAATATGTACTATATGTATATAATATGTGTATATGTGTAATATATATGTAATATATATGTGATGTGTATGATATACATGTAATATATATGTAATGTGTATATATATTTATATTTATATATATAAACAGACAAACAAATCTTGACCTAAATTTCACTTAAGTCAAGATTGGTTTGTTTATTTATTTATTTTTTTGCCTATGGGTGTCCAGTTGCTCCAACACCATTTGCTGAAAAGGCTATGCTTCCTCCATGAAATTACTTTTGTTAACTTGTAAAAAAAAAAAAAAACCCAGTTGGTTATATTAGTGTAAGGACTATTTCTGTGTCCTTTATCCTGTTCTGTAACTCCATATGTCTATCCTTCCGCCCATCCCACACTGTCTTGATCACTGCGGGTCTCATGTGAGCCTAAACATCAAGTTGTTATTCCTCACATCTTATTCATCATTTTCAGGATGATTTTAGCCATTCTGTGGCTTGTACCTTTCCATGTAAATTTTAGCATGAGCTTATCAATACCTACAGAAAACCTTGCTGGGATTTTGTCAGAGCTGTGTTATACCTCCAGATCAGTTTCAGAGAACTGACATCTTACTATGTTTAGTCCTACAATCTGTGAACACAATGTGCCTCCACATTGATTTAGGTCTCTGTTTGTGTTTTTTGGTTTTGTTTTTTAATCAGTGTTTTACAATTTTCAGCATACAGATCCTATATACATTTTATTACCTTTATATTTAAATATTTCATTTCCTTCGGAGTGACTGTAAATGCCATTATGTTTTAATTGCGATTTCCACTTATTTGCCAGTAGTATATGTGACTAAGAGAGTGAGAACAGGCTTCCTTGCCTCCTTCCCAATCTTCGGAGGAAATGATTCTCTGTCACCAGTATGTATCATATTAGCTTTAGATATTTCTTAGATGCTCCCTTTTTTAAAGATTTTATTCATTTATTTATTCAAGAGAAAGGGAGAGAGTGAGTGGGAAGAGGAGCAGAGGGAGAGGGACAAGCAGACTCCATGCTGAGCACGGAGCCCAACATGAGGCTCGAGCCCATGACCCTAGCTGAAATTAAGAGTCGGGCGCTCAACCGACTCAGCAACACAGGCACCCCGATGCTCTTTTTTGTTAAGTTAAGGAAATTCTCTTTTATTTCTAGTTTGCTGAGAGTTTTTATTATGAATTTATTATTTATTATGAGAGTTAGAATTATGAATTTTAATTATGAGAGTTTTATTATGAATTTGATTTTGTCAAGTGCTTTTTCTGCATCAGTTATATGGTTATCTGATTTTTCTTCTTTAGCTCGTTGATATGGTGGACCATATTGATCGATTTCTGGGTATTGAACCAGACTTGTATACCTGGAAATTCCATTTAGTCATGGTATATAAACTCTTTTTATACATTGCTTGATATGGTTTACTAATATTTTGTCGAGGATTTTTGTGTCAAATTTCATAAAAGATACTGATCTTCAGTTTTCTTCTTTTGCACTGTCTTTGGTTTTCATTTCAAGGTCATCCTGACCTCCTAAAATGAGTTAGGAAGTGTTTTCTACTCTTCCATTATCTATAAGAGAGTGTGTAAAACTAGTGTTAATTCTCCTAAAGGTTTGATAGAAGACTCCACTAAAATTATCTGGGCCTGGATATTTCTTTTTCAGGAGATTTTTAAGTACAAATTAAGTTTATTTAATAGATGTAGATATTCATATTATCTATTTAATATTGGTTGAGTCTCCACAATTTGTAATTTTGGAGAAATCAGCTCATTTCTTCTAAGTTGTGAGCATGAGGTCGGTGATAGGATCTTTTTATTTTCTTGCTAAGGGCTGCAGGATCTGTAGTAACAGCACCCGTTTCATTCCTGATATTGGTGATTTGTCTTTCTTTTTCTCTTCATCAGTCTTGCCAGAACTTTATCAATTTTATTGACTTTATTCAAGGAATCAGCATTTTGTTCTACCGATCTTCTCTTTTGTTTTCCTATTTTAAATCTCATTGATCTCTGATCTCTATTATTTTGT
Source organism: Neomonachus schauinslandi (assembly GCF_002201575.2). NCBI lineage: Eukaryota > Metazoa > Chordata > Mammalia > Carnivora > Phocidae > Neomonachus > Neomonachus schauinslandi. Next base: position 93,006,105 of record NC_058405.1, on the reverse strand, counting down.
TTTTTGTTTTGTTTTGTTTTGTTTTTCTGGTTGCTGAGGGTTTATTTTGCTCTTCTCTTCCAGTTCCTTAAGCTAGGAACCTACTTTATCAGCTTGAGACCATTTCTCATTTGTAATGTGAGCCTCTAGTGCTGCTATAAATTTCCCTCCCAGCACTACTTAAGCTGAATCCAATAATGTGATATGTTCTATTCTCACTTTCAATCAGCTCTATTTTTAGAAATTTTTATTTAAGACTTTATAGCCCATGCACTATTTAATTTTTGAAAAAATTTCCAAGTGTTTGGACGTTTTCCTGTTGTCTGTTACTGATTTATATTTTGATTCCATTGTCAAGAAACATACTCTATGCAACTTCATTTCGTTTCCATTTTGTTAGGGTTTGTTTTATGACCCATGATATGGTCTGTCTTGGTGAATATCTTAAATGTACATGGAAAGAATGTGTATTCTGCTGTTGTTTCATGGAGTATTCTATAATTGTTCATTAGATCTTGTTGGTTTATGGTGTTGTTCATTTCTTCTGTATCTTTGCTGATTTCTGAGAGTGGGGTGTTAAAGTCCACAATATAATTATGGATATATTGATTTCTCCTTTCAGTTATATCAGTTTTTGCTTCATGCAAATAGAAGCTCTGTTTTTGGTTTCTTGGAGATTGCATAGAGTGGAAGCATGCTTTTTAATCTACTTTTGCCACACTATCTGCCTTCTAATTGGTATATTTAAACCATTTACATTAAAGTAATTATTGATGTGTTAGGGCTTAAGTCTGCCACATCATTATGGATTTTCTCTTTGTCTCTCTGTTTCCCATTACCAGCTTTTCTTTTCTTACTTTCCTATGGGTTACTTGAACATGTTTTAGAATTCCATTTTGATTTATTTACAGTTTTTTGTTTGTTTGTTTTTTAGTTCATCATTTGAAATAGTTTTTTTACTTTTTTTCTGGGCATTACAATATACATGTATAATTTATCACAGTCTACCAACATCCACATTCTACCACTTTGAGTCAAGTTTTGAAAACTAATTTCCATTTATGTCTTTTGAGCCTTTCCATTTTTGAAATGTAATTGTCTTAAACATTTCCTCTACATGCACTATGTATCACTTAATTATTTTTGTTTCAACCATTAAATATGATTTTTAGGGGTGCCTGGATGGCTCAGTCAGTTAAGTGTCTGCCTTCGGCTCAGGTCATGATCTCAAGGTCCTGGGATGGAGCCCCATGTCGGGTTCAACGCTTAGCAGGGAGTCTGCTTCTCCCTCTGCCCCTCCCTCTGCTCGTGCTCTTTCTCTCTCTCACTCTCGCTCAAATAAATAAATAAATAAAATCTTTTAAAAAATGTGATTTTAAAAAATCATGAGGGGGATGGTCTAAACATATCTACATGTTTACCCATGCTTTTTTCTTGTTCTTTCCTTTCGGAAGTGCCATGCCTTCCGCTATTATCTTTTCCCTTCTGTTTGAAGAACTTCCTTCAGCCATTCTTTTTTTTTTTTTTAAGATTTTATTTTTAAGTAATCTCTACACCCAACCTGTGGCTTGAACTCATGACCCTGAGATCAAGAGTTGTATGTCTATTGGCTGAGCCAGCCAGGTGCCCCCCTTTAGCCATTTTTCAAGGTAGACCTACTAGCAATAACTTTGCTTAGTTTTCCTTCATCTGAGAATCTCTTTATTTCCCATTAATTCTCTCTTTTTTTTAAAGATTTTATTTATTTATTTGACAGAGAGAGAGACACAGCGAGAGAGGGAACACAAGCAGGGGGAGTGGGAGAGGGAGAAGCAGGCTTCCCGCCGAGCAGGGAGCCCGATGCAGGTCTCGATCCCAGGACCCTGGGATCATGACCTGAGCCAAAGGCAGACGCTTAATGACTGAGCCACCCAGGCACCCCAATTTCCCATTCATTCTTAAGGGATATTTTCACTAGATACAGTTGATAATTCATTTCTTGAGCACATGAAAAGTGTCATGTCACTTCCAATTTCAGATGAGAAATCTTCTGTCATTCAAATTGGTATGTCTATAGGTAACGGGTTATTTTTCTGTTGGCTGCTTTCAAGATTTTTTCTTTTTCTTTAGATTTTTAATCTTCTTGGTATATAGGGCCTTTTTTTGGATTTTTAAACCATGATGTGTCTTGTTATTGATTGCTTGAATTTATCATGTTTGGGGTTTGCTCAAGTTCTTGAATTTGTAGGTTTGTGACTTTCACCAAATTTGAAAAGTTTTCAGCCACCATTATTTCTTTAAAGATTTTTTTTCAGCTTCACACTCTTTCTGGGACTTTGAGGATATGAATATTATGTTTTGTTATTGATACATAGATCTCTGAGTCTCTGTTCATTTTTTTTTTTAGTCAATTTTTTTTCTGTTTTTCAGAAAGGGTAATTGTATTGTTCTATCCTTTAGTTCATTGATTCTCTCCCTTATCACTTTTATTGCACTATTGAGCCCATCTAGTGAGATTTTTTTTAATTGGAGCTTTTAAGTCCTACAATTTCCATTTGGTTCTTCTCTATATTCTCTATTTTTTGGTAGATTAAAAAAATTTTTTGCTTCAGGAGTATCTGTAATTGCTCATTAAAGCATTTTTGTTATGCCTGCTTTAAAATCTTTATTGAATAATTCCAATGTTTGTGTCATCTCTATATTGACACCTGTTGATTGTCTTTTCTTTTTTTTTAAATATTTATGTATTTATTTGAGAGAGACACAGAGTGCAGGGAGGGGCAGAGGGAGAGAGAATCCTCAAGCAAACTCCCTGCTGAGCATGGAGCCTGATGCAGGGTTCAATCCCAGGACACTGAGATCATGACCTGAACTGAAATCAAGAGCCAGCCACTTTACTGACCGAGACACACAGGCGCCCTGTTGATTGTCTTTTCTCATTCAAGTTGTAATTTTCTCTGTTCTTGGTATGATGAGTGATTTTCCATTGTATTGTGGACATTTTGTATAGTATGTTAGGACACTCTAGATCTTGTTTAAATTTTCTATTTTAAATCATACTGTTTAGGTTTATCACATAAATTCTGGCCCACTTTTGTGGGCTATGGTTCCAATAACAACTTAGTTTTCAGAGCCTTGACTGTTCTATTCTGGTCTGCTTTGTTTACCTGATGTTACTGGTATTCTTCCTTGGTCCCTGTTGGTACTGCTTGCAAAGACAGAAGGTACTTTTTCAGACTGCCCAGTGACCCTGGGTCAGGGGTGGGAGACGTCAAGCCAACAGGGCAGCGACCACTTTGTTGGGTCTGCTCACCAGCAGCCCTGTGCCGGGGGCTAGAAGAGGGGACTTCTGCCCGCACCAAGCCACCCTCTGCCCCTGGGCGAAGGGCTGGGAGATAGTAGGCCTGGAGACCCTAGAATTTGTATACAGACTGTTTTTCTTCACTGAGATCTTTTATGGAATTGAAATTTTATTTCCCTCTGGAGCCACATTTTCACTGTAAGTCAGACAATAGAGCTGTCATATTTCTGAAAACTGCTTTCCTAAAATCTTCACCTGGACTCACCAGAGTTTACTCCAGGGATGCTCATTCTAGTTTACTGGAAGTGTCATTCATTCTCTCATCTCAGAAACTCTTCCTCATTGGTGAAATCCACATTGAGGTTGATGTTCCTTTGCAGTTTTTCTACCCTCTTAGAAATCAGCATAGAGGGTAAAGAATTTATCAGACTTTCTGTTTTGTAAGCAAGTTAGTTAAACGCCCACAGATTCAAAGTTCCCAGTTTCTACTTTGCCTCTGTTACATAAAAGCTCTACTTAAAAGAGCATTCTGGGCCTAAGTGGACACCCCCGAACTATTCCCATCTATACTACCATGTTTGTTTTTCCTCTCACTATCTTCACTCAAATGCCTTCCATTTTTCCTATCATCCGGTTTGAAAATATCTATATTTTCCATGCTGGCCCTATAACATCTGTGCCTCTGAACACACTATCTTTCTATTCCCATCATTTCCTTAAGTTATTGCTGTCTGTGAGATCGTATTCATCGTCCACCATCTTCTGTTAAATATGAGGCTTCCCTTGTACGTTACCCATCCTTGCCATTATCATATGCTTGCCTGAGGTCTGAAGTTGCATTTCCAATGCTTTTCCAATACTTCTAAACTGACACTGTTACTCTGCACGTGTTCAGGACCCAAACCTCTGCAGCCACTCATCCATCCATTCATTCATCATCTTTCCAGCTCATGTTGTGTGGTTGATACTGTGTTGGTGCTGGACGGCACCCCTAGAAGCTTCCGGAACATAGGGGGGGTGGGGAGGAGGGAAACTGAGACATAAACAGACACAGTTCAGGATGATGGATGCCATATCAGGTGGAAAAAGAGCGATGTGGGGAAGCAGAGCAGGGTTCCACCTAACCCAGGAGAGTCAGAGAATGTATCTTGGAGCAGGAGAAGCTCCACTGTGCTCCCAAAGGATGAGAAGGAATTAGTTGTGTAGGGGGGAGGAAGCAGGGTTGTATTTTCAGAGAAATACATGACCTGGAGTGAGAAGGGTGTAATGATGAGTGGTCTGGCCTGCATGTGTCTCAGGGTCCACGTGGGGTGTGGTGTGAAGGTGCAGCCACAGGAGAGCCGGTGGGCAGAGGTCTTCCTGTTTGTCCCAAGGACCGTGAACAGCCACTGGAGCACTGAAGGCAGGGAACTGACTTGGCCAGGTTGTGTGTTAGAGAGTTCACTCGGACTGCTGTGTGGGGCCCCAATTTGGGAGATGCAGTGCAGGGGAGACTGTGCTAGACTAAGCATACCCAAGTGCCACTAACTAAAATACCACCCAACCAAGAAATCATTCCTCTTGCTGCTGCTGAAGCCGTCTTGAGACCACCATGCTTTAGACAATGCTAAAGCAGGGGTTTCTGTTCTGCAGGTGGCTGGAAGCAATATCAGCAGAATAATGAAGGTTCCACAAGTGATAGAAAACAGACTCAAGGTTCATACACATCTATGATGACTCAACTGAAAACCCACCATCACCTACCACAAAGCAAAAAAAATGTGTTCACGAGCCCCCACTCCCTCCCCTGGGATGTCCACCTATGATCCCTTTACCCTTCACATCTGCCCTTGGGGCGCATTTCAGCCTCATTTTTCCAAGGGCAACTGTCTGTGTAGGTAGTGAGGCAAGCTCAGGCCTTAGGGTTAGATGGACCCAGGGGCATGTGCTTGTTGTGTTGCCCTAACTTCTCTGAACCCCAAGTCTGTATAAGAGGATGATCACACCTACCTTGCAGGATCGCCAAAAGCATTATAGATGATATCAGACAACGCCCAGCACAGAGTAGGTGCTCTGTCAGTATGAGTGGTGGGAAGCACAGGGCCTTCTGCAGGCTGGCTCCCTCCCTTTGGACGCCCCAAAATGGGGGGACAGCTGGCGTGGGGGAAGACTGGTGTTGGAGCCACGGTGGCCTCTTTTGTAATGCCCCACACTGGAAACAGCTTGCCAACAGGGAAATGTCTGCATGAATTGCGGCTCTTGTCTTTAAGGGATATTAGGCAGCTATTAAAAGAAGAGTTAAGAGGCACCCGGGTGGCTTAGTCGGTTAAGCGTCTGCCTTCAGCTCAGGTTATGATCTCAGGGTCCTGGGATCGAGCCCCATGTCGGGCTCTCTGCTCAGTGGGAGCCTGCTTCTCTCTCTCCCTGCCACTCCCCCGCTTGTGCTCTCCCTCTCTCTATCAAATAAATAAATAAAATCTTAAAAAACGAAGAGTTAAATCTTTCTCAACAAAACAACAACAAACAAACAAAAAACTAGAGGAATGTCCATGGGAAATCATTCATTGCAGAAAGCAATGTACTATATTATATATAATATGATATCATTTGCGTAAAATCAAAAGAGAAAAAGCCATGTCTGTCTAGCAGTGTCCGGGTTTATCAGTTTCCATGAGCAAGCAGGCTAGGAGGAAGGCCACACCCCAGGATGCCCGCAAAGCTTATGTCAGCAGGTTAGGACGCCAGGGAACTGAGGTCCCCTGAAGTCCCTGATTACAAGATTATTAACCCTTGTAATGCTCTCTATGTTGTTTGATAAATTATATTAAGCATGTTTTATTTGTGTAATTAAATAATCTAAAGAAAACAGAAAACAAAAGCCCAAGTCTGAGTTCCAGATCTGCGTCTCATCACCTAATAGGTATTTCAACTTCTCCAAACCTCACTCAGAGTTGATAAAGTGGCAACAATCATGCTCCTCCCAAAATTTCGAAGCTTAAGTACGTTGATTCATTAATTCACTTGATAAACATCTCTTGAGAGCCCTCTATCACCAGGCACTGCGCTGGGGCTTCGGGCTGCACCTGGTTTAAGGACTGCACTCTGTCACCCGATGATGTGGGGCCCGGGAGTTTGCCCAGCCACACCAATAAGTGACCGACAATGGCACTTCTTGGCTTGTGGGGAAAGGGGGGTCAGGGGGAGGATTTGGGGGTCGCGGGACTTTGTGTCTTTACCCTCGGCCTTCCCGGGGGAGCCGTCTGCTCACACAGAGTGGGGGTTCCAACACAGGTTGGGGCCCCCTGGGCTCTGCCTCCTGCAGCAGCCACCTCACACCGAGGTTGTGTTTCAGATCCAAACCCCAAGAAGAGAAAGGGGGTGAACTGCTTCATGGTCATGGTGGCCATCTACCTGATTCTGCTCACCGCAGGTGCTGGGTTGCTGGTGGTGAAAGGTAAAGAGGTCTGGTCCCGTCTGGTGCCTCCTGGGGTGACACAGGGTTCAGGTTGAGTGGAAAGCCCTGGGGTCACTGCTGCCCACCTGCTGAGAAGGGGTTCTTAGTCCCTGGGTAGCCAGGTAGCCACATTGATGGGGCTCGGTGGGGGGGAAGTGGACAGGGGAATGTGTGTGTGTGTGTGTGACAGACAGACAGAGACATAGAGACAGATCGAGAGAGAGATAGAGAGAGAAAGCACATTCGAGCCTGTGTGCATGAGAGCAGTGAACAATGCAATAATTTCACATGGGTCTGCTGTGTGCGTCTTCCATCAAGTCTCCCCAGTGTCTGAGCGGGAAGGGCCTTTATTGATCAGAGAGTTCATGTTAACATGATTTTACTTACAAAGTGTTCCTGGTCCAAATGTCAAGGTCATGAAGCAATTCCATCTGCAGACACTGAACTCACCCAAGAACATCGTGTGCCCAGCTGTCATGAACATATGTCACACGTATATTCAGGCCACATGTGATTACATCAGACCAACATATTGGTCATCATATGTTCATGCCCAGAGCATGCAGGAAGGCGAAGTTTGATCATGATGCTGTGAGTGCATCCCTAGGCCATGCGGGAATAGTCTGTGAACATGTAATGTCATGCTTAAGTGTGAAGTGCCCATGTACAGGATATAGAAAGAGCTCTGTGCTCACACTAGGTCCTCATGGCACATGAAATGTGTGTTCAGTATACAGGACCCACAGAAGTTATGCGCATATGACACAAGAACGTCAGGGATGTGCTCAAATGCCTGGGATTTTAATGAAGTCCCTAAAAGAAGGCTGTGGGGTGGGGGTGGGGTGTCCAGTTCTGAATCTGCAGGAACGGCTCTGGGCCCTGGAGACTCACTTCACCAATGGAACACTGGCTGCCGAGGATGGCCTGTCCTTCTCTTTGCTCCAGTCAATGCCCATCCCACACCTCCCTTGGGGCACATTGGGGCTGCAGGTCCTGCAGGCCCAGATCACCCAGGTCCGCACCAGGCAGGAGCATCTGCTACGGAAGGTGGACAACTTCACTCGGAGCCCAGGTTTGGCCCCCTCCCCTCTGCACCAGGACTCCTCAGGGGATAGAAAGGAAGGGCTGCTGGTTCATGGGAAAGGGGATCCTTGGACTGGAATCCGAACCCTCTTCCATAGTGAGGAGAACATTCCAGAACCTTGGGGCCCAAGGAAATGGGTGAGAGCCATATGGAGTAAGCATGAGATGGCTCTATAATGTTTGGGAGGATGGGTAAAACAGAGCTTGGAGCAAGTCCCAGGACCACTCCCATGTAGCCAACTAATACTGGCCCATGGCTGGAGAGAGAGTAACGGCCGGCACCAAGAGGTCTGGGCCACGTGGGGACCCCGGAGGGACAGAGCAGTGGGCTTGCTGGGGAAGTGTGACGGCTTGGAAGATAGGGCCCAGGGCAGAAGAAAATGGAGCCCAAAGTGGAGATGCCAGGGGTCCCCCTCCCCTCGGTTTTCTCGGGGCCTGAGACTGGGCCACGGGAGGTGGTCCAACCACTACACCCACCACTCTCTTAGGCTGTGCCGGAACAGGAGAGCTGATTTGGGCAAAAGCAGCTGCTAGGTGTGTCCTCACTATTGCATGGCGCTCCAGCCCTGTGTCTGGGGAGAGCTGGGGCTTAAGGGGTGATCCCATGACCGCCGTTTTGTGCCCATGGGAGCATTTGCTGAATGAGCACAGGATCCAGGTGGGAGAATCCTCCAGAGGCTGCGGTCTTCCCAGTGAGCACAAATGAAGGCTGAGCCAGGATGCGGAGACAGGAGACAGCTGTGGCAGATGGGCAGAGTCTAGGCTCAGATGTTCAGATGCTCAGACACAAGGACCATCACTCCCTTCCTTAAGATATGGTGGAGCTGGTTGTGATCAGTACGAGGGGCCCTGCCATTAACCTGAGGCTCTTCCTGAACAGGTTTGGCTCCCAAGTCTTCTGACAATATAGGGTAGACTCCGGGGGTCTCAACCTTCTTTCCCCACTTCTGCAGCTCCCAGGGATCTACAGCTCCCCGGTGCAGACCATTAGCTGCAACAAAACATCTGGCTTTTTCTAAAAGCTCATTCCTGGAAAATACCCAGGTGTTTGGCTCCTGTTGTCCAAATCCCCCATCTGCCTGAAGCCCTTGCTCCTCAGCCTGGAGGGCAGAGGCTCCTGACTTAGAGCTGGGTGCCCTGGGTGCATGCCCTCACAGCCCAGCCTACAACCCTCTCTCCTCCCCTTGCAGAGCTGTTCCGGGTCAAAGGGGAACGAGGCGCTCCAGGTACGTTCATTTCCCCTCTGGCCCATGCCTCCTGCTCGCCAAGGCCTTTCCCCACAGGTTCCTGGGCTGATGCCTTTCTGGGCCCCGACCCCAGCTTACCTTCCATGGGCCCCCACAGCTCCCCACAAACTCACTGGTCCTCCGTTGGGTCGGCTCTCTCTTCCCTGACCTCGCCTGAAGTGGGAAATGGCTTCCCCATCCACCCCACCCCGCCAAATCTAAGCCGCCTTCCACGGCCAGCCCAAGTGCATCGCCCTCAGGTGCCCTCTCCCCTGGTACCCCAGCTGCAAGTGCAGGATCCCCCTCTGTCTCCCGTAAGCACTGTTTCCAGATGCCTGTTAACCCAACACCGAGCTTGTCCCCCCATCTGACTACGATCATTTCCAGGGGTGCATGGCTTACGTCTCCTAGAGCACATAACAGGAGGGGCAGCCTCTGGGACCTGAGTTCTAATCCTAGCTCTGCCGCTTCCTGGCTGTGTGACTTTGGGCCAGTGACGTCACTTTTCTGGAACCTCAGCCACTCAGCTGTGTAAAAACTAACAGAGATCATTTTACTCACCTCCCGGGGTTGCTACAAGATGCAAGTGAAGCAACGTGCAAAAAAATGTCCAATAGCAAGTGCTTTCTGAGGAAAACACATGTGCCTTCGTTGCTTTCTCTTTCTACCTGAACACACGCAGCGTTAGCTGCACACATGTGCACACATGTATACACACTTCACCCCACCCCTACTCCATTTTATCACCGGAGCCGTTGGAATGCCACCTTGAAAATCATTCTACATGGCGTTCTTGGGACAGAACCCTTTGGCCTCATAATTTTTTAAGTTTGGCCCAGACCACGCTGCTGGTCAGCAAGAGTTTCGAGGCAGCCTTGCATGGTGACACGAGAATCTGTTTGCATCCCCAGCACTCCTGGGGACAGACCCTGGCTCTCTCTGGAGCCAGGTGGCTTTGAGCAAGTCACTTAACACTTCTGAGCTCAGTGTCCTCCCCTGTGAGATGGGGATAAGGATAGGACCTCCTGGGATTGGTGTGGGGATAAAACGATGAATGTAAAAATGTGTAGTCCGGTGCCCGGCTCAGAATATGTATTTGCTTTGTTATTTTGTCGGGAAGATTAAAAGAGCTAATGCTTGGGCAGCCCCAGCCGGATGGATGTTGACTCCTCCCCTCTAAGGAGATGCTGACTCTAAGGAGTCAGGGCTTACACCTCTTCAGATTCCTGCGTTGAAAATCTAACCCCCAAGGGGATTGTATTAGGAGGTGGGGTCTTTGGGAGGTGATTTGGCCATGAGAGCAGGGCCCTCTTGAATGGGATTAGTGCCCTTATAAAAGAAACTCCAATGAGCTCCCTCACCCCCCTTCCACCGCGTGAGGACACGGCAAGAAGTTCAGAAAAACCTGACCACACTAGCAGTCGAATCTTGGACATCCAGCCTCCAGAACTGTGAGAAATGCATTTCTGTTGTTTATAAGCCACCTGCTCTGCAGTGTTCTGTTACAGCAGCCCGAATGGACTAGGACAGGACGAGGAGCCCTGGCCTGCCCTCCTGGCGTGTTGGGAGTCTTGAGTCTGCAAAGCAGCCCATGGGAAGGGACAGAACTATATGTGAGTGACAGCAAAAATAGGTGCCACGTGTCCAGAGCTGGCCACCAGGACTGTCCTGTGGAGCTGGTATATTAAGTCCGTTTTACTGATGAGGAAACTGAAGCTCAAAAGGAAGAAGTAACTTGCACCAGGTCACCCAGGGGAAGGGGTGGTGCTGCTCCTTGAACCCGGGTCCGTCTGACGCACCTCCCTCAGAACACGTCACCTGCATCACTGCGGTTCACCTGTTACGCCATGAGCTTCTCGGAGGAAGGAGCTCTGCCTTCTCTTTCTTTCCGTCCTTCCACATGGTCTGGCTCATTCTTGGGGCTCAGTGGCAGTGTGTTGAATAAATAACAGTGTGATAAGCAGCCTTGTCACCCCACCTTGTGGGTTGGCTGCTGGGTGTCTCTGTTCCTCAGCTTTAGGTCTTCCAGGTCAAAGGGGACCCAGGGCAGGCCGGGCATCGCATCCCAGGTCTGCCAAGGCCACCGGCTGAGAAAGGGGGCCGAGGGGACCGAGGTGTGCCGTGGAGCCATGAACACTGGCCCCTGTCTACCAGCCCCGTAATTGTTTTTGCCCTCGTTGTGCAGGCTTCATTCTGAATCCCTTTTCCTTTCCATGCCCCCCAGGACTCCAAGGACTGCCTGGAATCAAGGGAGACGCAGGTGGGCAGGGGCCGGGTGTGTGCACAGGGAGAGGGTCCGGAAGCAGGGGCCTCAGCAATTTTATACCCTATGCCTAAGGGATTCGCCTTTTCTTTCCTTTCTCTCTCTCTCTCTCTTCTTCTTGTTCTGCAGAGTGAAATGTTGTCACTGTTAGTGTGTGTGTGGGGGGGGGACACAGAGAGAGGCCCCTCCCTTCATGCTGGGCATCCTGTCCTTCTGTGGGGCTCTAGAACATCAGCTGACTGAGGAGCTGAGACTAGTTCTTTCCTTCCTTGCAGGCCTCCAAGGACCCAACGGTGCTCCAGGCAAACAGGGAGCCCCTGGTAACGTGTGTCTCCTCTGCTTGGGCTCAGCGGTGCCTTGGCCGAGGTGCTGAGCCAGTCGCCCCGCTACCCCCTCCCCACAGCCCCAGCCGCAGCCCCAGAGGGTTGGTGCCCTCCCCCAGTCCTCTGCCCTGGAGTCTTACTGTGCCTCATCGAGACACCCCTAGATGACCTCACCTTCCCCAGACTTCCTCTGGAGGCCCCTTTCTCAAGGATGGCAGGAGCCCACCTCGTTGGCCATTCTCTACCCAGGCACCCCAGGACAGCAGGGAGAGAAGGGGAGCAAAGGCGATGGGGGTCTCGTTGGCCCGAAAGGGGAACCTGGAGCTAAGGGCAACAAAGGAGACCTGGGTCTCCCAGGTAAGGGCCCTATGGGGGTGTCAGTGCTTGTGGGGGGCCTGCGGGCTGGGTCCTGTCCCTGTGGAAGTGTGTCTGTTCTGTCCCACGGAGGACAAAGTGGACAAAGCTGGGCTCTGCCTACCAGCCTCCCGGGAACACACACAAGGTCTTTTCTGTCCAGGTGAGTAGAAACCAGGAACGTGAAAGCTGAGAGCAGTGTGTGTTGGGGGGGGGGACAAAATCTCATGCCAGGCACGACCTGTGACAAGTGGGGACACAGGCCATGCTAGGAGCTTGGAGGAGAGGAAGAAGGCGAGGGACAGCGGTGGGACCTGAGGTGGGCGCAGGGGAGGAGGGGAGACTGGCTGGCAGGGAGGGAAAAGGGGTTCATCCCAGAAGCAGGTGCTACCTCACAACTATTTGGGGCACTTGTTCAAAGTCCAAGAGTCTGTGTTTCAAAGGCCTGGATGATTTGATGCTGACAGTCTAGACGCTCTGAGAAGCACAGCCCCGGGGGCTCTGGCCATGACTGAGCACCTTCATGCCCCTTGTCCTTGGCCTCTTGAGGCCCCCTTGGGGGGTTCTGGGGCGTAGTAGGGAGAGTGAGGGCTGTGCAGCTAGTGGGCTTGTTTTGTTTTGTTTGAAGATTTATTTATTTTAGAGAGAGAGAGAGCATGCATGCACGTGGGTGGGGGAGGGAAGGAGTGAGAGAGACTCAAACAGACTCCCCGCTGAGCACGGAGCCAGATGCTGGATCCCACAACCTGAGATCCGGACCTGAGCTGAAACCAAGAGTTGGACGCTCAACCACATGCGCCACCCAGGCGCCCCAGCTAGTGGGCTTATTTGCCATCCGAGCTCTGCACCTGTTCATTCACTTGCATCTCTAGGCACATTTTTAACCAGTTGAGATTTAGTTTCTTCATTTCAGAAAAGAATGGCAATGAAAATAATAATAATTAAATTATGCATACCTTGTAGGACAGTTACAAGGGCTAGAGATCATGTTTTCAAACTATCTGCCACATGGGTCAACACTAAACTAATGATAACCATTAGAATTAGCAGTACTAGCGATCCTTTCAGGTAGAAAGGGAAGGACTTCAGTTCTAAGATCAGACACATCTGGGTCCTAATACGGCTCACTAGCTGTGCTACCTGAGGCAAATGACTCGACCTCTCCGACCCTAATTTACTCACCTATAAAAGGGGGATAATAAGAGCAACCTCTAATAGGGATCAGTTACAACAGGAATATAAGACATAAGGTGTGTGGCGCTGTACCTGCAAATGGGAATATTTACATTGTAAGAGACTAGGGTGCTTGTCTTCAGGAAGAGGGCACTTACAAGGATGTGTCAGCCTTGCTCAAACATTAGAAAGCCACTTGTGGAAGAGAAAACAGACTCACTCTGGGTGCCCAGCAATAGAAGGAGGAGCGATGATCAAGGGTTTCATGAGAGCCAATTGTGCCGAGGTAAGGGAGGAGGAAGGCATTAAGACTTAAGGCTGCCCAGGGATGAACCGGGCAGGCATGCGCAGGGCTCAGGGGCGGCTGCCGCGGGGGCGGGCCAGGGGAGGGGCTGCAGAATTCTTGGCGGGACTGAGCGAAACCTTTGCACCAAGCAGATGGTTAGACAGTTGACCTCTGAGGGTGCTTCCAAAGGCGGCCCTCCACAGTTCTCTTTGCAACAGGAAAGGGGGCCCTAGACTTTCTCAAGGTGGCCCTGCCAGCCCCGGGGAAGGGGCGGATGACAGCCGGCACTCTGCCCGCGGAGTCTGTGCCCTCCTGTTTCCCATCCCACACTCACCCACCGCCACAAACGCACGGTGACTTTGCGCCAGGGCATGGCGCGCACACTCAGAGGCGGACTCGGGCCTGGAAACACTGTGGCCACCCCTCCTCTTCCCAAATGTCCTCTCCCAAGATCACAAGATCTCTTTCACTCTGCTCTGGTGGTACCGAGGTTTGGTGCTCTTTGTCCCAGCGGACGGGTAATTCCCCTGGTACAGATCCAGGGGACACGTCTGTTTGCCTCACTTCACCTGTAGAGGTGATGGGAAGGTTCGGACATGAGGCGCAGCTGGGGTTCCTCCGTGGGTGGGTGCCAGACCCTGGTCGTTTCACCCAGAACGCCCAGCTTCCCAGGGCTGTCCCCTTTGATGGAGACATGGCAGTTATGGCCACACATAGCCACACACAGATTCCGGCCCAGACCACGCTCCAGAATCCTCCTACAGCCAAGCAATTCCTGTAACGTGATGGTTCCGGTCGGCCCGGAACAATCGGGCCCACCAACCAATTCCTCCAGGGAAGTAATTCCTAGTCCCTTCTAACAAATGCCATTTGTCCCTTCTGCCAAAACCGACACACTCAATGACCAAGAACTGCCTTCGTTGGGGCTTGCCCCTGAGGCTTTAAGAGATCTCAACTGTAACCAAGTTCTCTCTGGTTATTTTGTTTCCCATCAAGGAATAATCATCCTTCAAGTATCTAAACCAGGAAGAATCTACTTCCTAAGCCTTGCCCCTAACATCACCCCAGCTTAGACCCAGAAAGCTCTGCATGACCCGTGATTCTTTCCCTCTGCTTCAGACCCTTCTGTCTCCTTTCTTGATTCACTGGAGAGAAGGCTGGTATCCCTCTGAGTCCTCCCCTTCTCTATCAAGAAAATAATGGAATGGAGCCTTTTAACCAAATTCCATCACGCTAAGCCTGTCCCAGGGCAGAGGGGGCTGCTCGGGGTGGGGCTTCGACTGGCAGGGCTGGCAGAGGCGTGCAGCTGGGTCCGAAACCAAACCCATGGGTTGGGAAGGGGTTGCCAGCCCCCTGCTCTCAGGAGCCTCCCTCGATTGATATGCACCAAGCCGTGGCAGAAAGGAGGAGGGAGCAGTGAAGGACCGAGGTGAGGACAGGCTGGGACGAGCCTCGAATGCAGATGACAAGTGGAAAATTTGAAACCTCGGGCACCCGGAGAGGCTGTGGCTGAAGCACTGGCAGGAATCGGAGCTGCGGCAATGTTCCTCTCCCCACCCGTACCTTTGAGTCTCTATTCTCAGCATCTGGGATCAACTTTCTGGAATATTCAGATTTCGGTTTGGGAGGCTTGAAAAATAATTCCCCAAACGCAGACACGAAAATGAGCCAGGCAGCCCTGGCTAAGCTTAGCCAGGGCTGTGGTCCCTCCCAAGGGGACCAGCGTGCTGACCAGGGTCCTGAGAGCCTGGCTTCCCGGGCCTGCCCATCAGCCAAGCCAGATGACCTTGACCATTTTTCACAAGTTCACATCTTGTCTCTGGGGCAAGGTGGTGTGCTCCTTGAGGGCAACTATTGGATCTTCCACTTCTGGGCTCCAGGTCGGAGGAGCTCAAGGAGTTTGAGTTTGGAATTTGGGTGAGACAAGTGTCAGTGGGATCTGGCAGCTGGGTTTGCCCTTCTCTTATGCCTGACCACGACTCCTTGATTTTTCAGGAAGCAAAGGGGACATGGGCATGAAAGGAGACACAGGGGTCATGGGGCCCCCCGGAGCCCAGGGCAGTAAAGGTGACTCAGGGAAGCCAGGCCCCCCAGGTAAGAGGCTGTCCATTGGCCTGTAAGTATTCCCTCTCCCCCCTGGCAGACTGAGCTATAAGGGAACAAAATCCCTAAAAGTCCTTCTTCATTTCAGGTGTGGCTGGATCTCCTGGAATGAAAGGAGATCAAGGTAAGAACTCTGGGAATCCAGGTATCATTTGAGCTGCCACTGTCCCTGGACAAAGTCAAGTCCAGGGCATGGCTTTTATTTCACTGTAGTGTTACCCCAGAGACCATGGGGTCTCTTAAAACCCAGCCATGCCCGAGAGGAAGGGGCTTGATTGGCATTCCGTCTTAGAGCTTCGCCGCACTCTGCCCTCCAGGGGTGTGGAGCACACGTTCACACCCCAGGGTGCCTGGTGGGTCCCTAAGCCCCAGACACTGCAGAGCCATGGCTGAGATGAACAAATTGCTCAGGCTGTAACCTTTCTCCTGCTGACTGGGCTCGTTCGCGGCTTCTAGAGGGAGATGATCAAAGCTGCCCAGGGAACACATAAGGTGGTAGGAGGTACACGTGTCACTGCTGAGAAGAGAGGTGTGCTGGGGCGGGGGGCAGCCAGGCTCTCTGGCGACCGAAGCCAACCTTGCAGCTGTCACTTGCAGGACAACCCGGAGCAAAGGGTCTTCCCGGCTCTCCGGGCGCGGCGGGATCCACAGGGGCCAAGGGGGAGCCCGGCAGCACTGGCTCCCCGGGACTAGCAGGTGAGGTCCTCGGTGCTGCGGTGGGCGCGGGAAGTGATGTCTGAAGACCCACAGAGCCCAGCCCTCATACCATCTGGGCATCTGTTGTATAGGACCAGCAGGGAGACCCGGGAGTCCCGGAGCCAACGGCGTGAAAGGAAGCAAGGGGGACCCAGGTAACAGAGGGTGTGGGTAGGGGGCGGGTGGGATGCTGGGTGCCAGGAATGGACAGGGAGGAGGACTGCTTCCCAGTGCTCCCACCAGAAGGAGGCAGAGGGTCTCCTGTGCTCTGGCCCAGGAAACCCCTGGATTAAGGAAGACACTTTCTTTTGCCAGGGCCCTTTGAACTCAAAGCCCTAGGGCTGTCCTCTCTCGGCCCAGGGTCCTGGAAAGGCCCCTATGCCATGACCAAACCTCCACCATTAAAGAGAAGGGAAGGGCAGCTGACCCACATCGTCTCCTGGCCTGCCTTCCAGCCATGTGCATTCTCTCCAGTTAACCTGCAATGGGACCCCAAGGGTCAGGGCTCTGGATCTGGGCGGGGGGGGGGTCAAGAAACCCTCTCTTGTACATTCTTCCAAAGGGGCTCAGGCTGGGAGGAGTGACCCACAGTAACCAAACTCACAGTGACTACTGTATAAACCTTCATGTTAACTTGGTCTACATTATAAACCATTGTGCCAACTTAGTCTAGGTTATAAACCAATGTGGTCTACTTTATAAACCTCTACACCAATTTTGTCTAGTCACTAAGTAAATCTGGGCAATGATTTAGAAAGTCTGGGCCACTGTGTTGGGTGCTGGGGCACCATGATGCCGAATACTTGCTTCCTACCCTCACACCTACAGGTCGGTGCAGGAGACAGGTAGACAGACCGTTGCCAGGAACATTCTGTCTTGGGCTTTTGCATGGAGAAGTGCCGAATGCCCTTTAGAAAGCCAAGTGCAGCCTGGAGGTGTTGTAACAGGGCAAGGTCGAGAGAGCGGGCTATGCAGCTGCCTAGGATGGCGTGGACAGTCTGGCACAGCCCCTCGCCTGCCAGAGCAAAAGGTCATGCTGTGTTAGACAGCCTGATGGCCTCACGCGGAGCTGTGTGCAGACTCCCACCAGGGGCAGGTCCTCTCAGGGCTCATCGATCAAGCAGTTGACTGATTGATGGATTGATTCTTTAAACAAATGTGACTTAACTCAGCTAAATGCTTCAGTTTCACCGTGTCCCCTGTCTGGTAGGGGTGGCAAAAGGCAGAGCAGTGTAGGAGCGATGTAAGAGCTTGAGCTGAGTCTTGTGGAATGAGTGGAGCCTGGCCATGGGGAGGAGGGGAAAGGAAATCTAGAGAGAAGGAATAGAGCAGGCGAAGTCATGGAGGAATGAGGGAGAGCTCTGTAGGCTGCTGTTCCCGGCATCTGGGGTTGGGATGTGAGAGAGGGTCAGGAGCTCTGGCCAGAGGGGTGGGTGGGGGCCACCTCCTGGCTGGCCCTGGACTCTGGGCCTTCAACCACTGGGGTTTTCCTGAAGATAATTGAGAGCTTTGGCACAGGCCGCTCTAATACCCGTTGTCCTTCTGGCCCATCCAGCCTCGGAGCTGATTTCTTTTTCACGGACTGTGTGTCAGCGTGGGCTGGGGATCTGCTACCTGATGTCACGTAGATACCACCTGAAGGCACCCAGCAAGGTGTCACGTTCTGGGTGTTGTGGTCAGATGTCCCTGCCTTGTTGGCTGCCTCCTCCTGATCTTAAATATTTTCACCTTCTTTGGTCCCAGAGCTTAGGGGGTCTGACTTTAGGGCCTGAGGCTGCCCTACCCCTGAGTTTTCTGCTTGGCTTCATAGTGATGACAGCTTTCATCCCTCAGTTATAAATAATGAGTCTCTCTCCCCAACCTCCACCGCCCCCCCCAATTGCCAGACTAATGGTTCTTAACTAAGCAAGGGTATCAGGGGTAAAACATGATTTTACCCACAAGGGACACTGTGCCCACTCCCCAGGCCCCCAGCCTGTGTCTCCCACTGTCTGAAAGTAGGAGATTTTGCCCTGCACTCCATATCCTGGGAGGGCTTGCAGAAGAAGAGCAGCTCCTGATAATGAGCATTTCCATGACAAGCCGGTGGGATAAGCACTCTCGTTAGCGCTATTTCACAGTGACTTGCCCACACTTGAGGAGCCAGGAGGAGGCACAGCCAGAACTGGAATCCTAGCATGGCCGACCCAAAGCCTGGGGCCTTGTCCATTACACTCTGTCATGCTGTCTTCCTCCCCAGGCAGCCTGAAAGTACCCCCTACCCCATCAGGCATTCTGATGAGCGACACCTTCTCTCTCCATCCCAGGTCAGGAAGGATTAGAGCTGAGGCTACAGCAGGTTCTTCCATTCCGAGAAGGAAACCTGATGTGTTCAGGCCCTGTTATGGCCCACCTCCCTTATAGCACAGAGAACTTTGGCCCACAGCCTGGGGATCGTTTTAACCCCATTATCAAGTTCCCGTACATTTGTTGAGCACCTTTTTGGGCATCTCCATCAATCAGGCCGAGTGGTAAATGCCAACCAGGCAAATTCTAAGCATTAGTCCTTAATTCCGCCTACCCAAGTAAACATGGGGATTACATTTTCAATTTGGAGCATGTGATGATTACAACTTACGTAAAATTGCATAGGTTTCCCACACAAATCCAAATGCTCGTCTCCATCTAGTAGCTAATGGTCCCATCTCAAGAGGGAAGTCCCACAGGTCCATAATCTGGCCGCACATAGGCCGGTCTATATATCATCCCAAAGGCAGAGGTTAAGGAACTCTTGGAGAGGTTAGATTTCTCAAGTGGGAAAAGGAAGGATGGGTGGTGATCATGGAAGATAACACACACTTTTCCATGTCAGGACATTGGTATTCCCCCAACTAGAGGTAGTATGGTGTTTGTCCAGTTTTGATTATATCAAGCCAGTTTTTCAAGCCAAGTTTCCTATTTTGTAAATAAAATCGTTAATCTTTCACAAGAATATCTAGCCTCCCTGGATGAAAACAGAGAAATTATAGTGCCTTGGCTTGACCTAGGTTAACAGCCAGATCCCATTATCGTGCATTAATTATTAAAAAAAAAAGACGTCTGTTTATGATTAACAATGCCTTTGGGCCAGGCACTATGCTTGGGATTTACTCCTATGATCTTAGCTCATCTGCCTGAGCCCCTGAGTTTCATCACCCCCTACCTTACAGCCGAGGGAGCAAGCACTCCCCGAGGGTGAACAATCTCCTCGGGGTCTCACAGTTAATATACTCTGAATCTCAATCCCAAAGTCAGATCCCAAAGTTGTGCTTTTCCAGATTGTGTTGCATAAAACAACATAGAGTGTAGGACTCTAGAGAAGTCCGAATCGCCTGCACCTCCCATTCCATAGTAGATGGGTAAATCCTGGCTCAGTCACCAAATCCTCCTGTTGTAAACGGTCATTTACCATACCCCAACCCATTCGGGTGGAATGTTTCCCCATGTTGACACCTCTTGAGAGAAAGCAGCCATCTCAGATTGAAGATGGTGAAGAGGAAATTTTTTCGGTCTGTCGGGAAGACGAACCGCAACATATCACGTAGGGCATTATCACTCAGCAGAACTTTCTCCGAAGGTCATTTCCTTTACCATTCACGAAGCAGCATTTTACCACCCCCCAAAACTTAGTTTTTTCTAACCTTTGATCTTTCAAAGGATTTCAAAATTATCTGATTTGGGGGAAAAGATTGCAAAGTACAAAAAAAAAACCCCACAAAAATTAATTTTAGCTCTAAATCCCTTAGCCATTTCAAAGTTTGTTGGGCTTTGATTTTCCTCTTGAGACAAAGCCAAAATGCAAATAACCTGAAATCCATTTTCTCATCTGTATTGGAAGATATTTTATTGTGAAGGTAAGCAACAAAGAGTAATTCGTAATAGCAATTAAGCCCTATATTGTGAATATAATTTCTCAGTTCATTCCAGTCCCCATATTGAAGTACTGAGTTAGTCCCAGAATTTATTAAATTTTACCAACTCACATTTCTAACTTGTCGCTTATAAAACCTGTCCTCATTTTCCTCTAAATCTCTCAGGGGTATCTGCAAAAGTCTACACGCATCCCAGTTTTGGTCCCCAACCCGCCATCTTACTTCTGATACATAACTCAGTCTGTCAGTTATTAAACTCATCCTCACTCTGTCAGGCTGCACTTAGCCTGTATGTCAAGATGCTACTTAAGGAGTTTCCTAATGTACCGGAAATTTCTACATTAAATCAGAGCTGGAAGATCTGCTCCCCAACTTGACCCAGGCCTGAGTTTCCTCCTCTGTGGAATGTGAGGAATAGTCTAGAATAATATCCAGGTCCCTGCTAGCTTGACAACACTCTGGGTTTGAAACCGGCAATTTCCCCTCAGAGCAGGAACATTCTAAGATTTTAGGCAAAACACCAGCTGAACACTAAACAATAAGGAGATGTTTGCTTTCTAATGAAACGATTTTTTTGGGAGAAAATCATTTCTCTAAATAAACACCTTGCAAATAAATATTTTGGGTCCCCTCAGCTTGATATGTGTGTGATACCCAGAAAAACTCAGTTAGCTGTGGTTTAAAGGAGAAACCAGCATTTGTTTGCCTCAGAGACAGGAAGGCTGCTCAAAGGTGAGCTGGAAAGTGGTCGTTAATGCATCAGTGAGGTTTGTTTAGGGCAGTGTTACTCAAAATGTGGTCCTCGGACCAGCAGCATCACCACAACCTGGGAACCTGTTAGAAATGCAGCATCTCAGATCCACTGACTCAGCATCTCTGGGGTGGAGCCTGAAAAGCCAGTTTGTTTCCCAAGCCCGGTACAGGCAATTCTGATGCACCCCTAGTTCGACTACTCATTTAGGGGAAAGGGATGGCCCAGGGTAGGCTGGGAGTGTCTTTGGAACCAGGTGGACAGCCTGAGTGGAAACTCCAGGAAGGTGTGAGCTGCCGTGCTAATGGGCCCAAGGAGCAGCAGCACCCAGTGGGAGACCAAACGTGGGTTACAACCCAACTTCACCACTCCCTCCCTGTGTGACCTTGGATAAATCACCTAGCATCTGTGACTGTGGACTTCCTCCTCTTCTGTATAAAGGAAAATGGCACTACCTTGCAGGGCAGCTGAAAGGTGGAATGAGGGTGTGTATAAAGCTCCTAGCAGCGGGCCTGGCTCAGCAGATGCTGAGTCCCCGGGAGGGGAGGACCTGGGAAGGAGGCTGTGAAAATGAGGTGGGGGTGGGGGTCAGGCCATGGGGACCATGGACCTAGGAATAGGGGAGTCCCTATGATTCCTGTCTGTACAAGGTGTGCTTGTCATTTGGTGCTTTGGGGACAGCTGGAGATGGGCACTTTTTTGGGAGGGGACAATAAAGGGAGGTCACGGGGCCTGGGGCCCCTGCACCTTGCTTCCAGGGAAAGACTCTCAAGGTAGAGGTTTCTGCAATATGGCAGTCTCTAGGCCACAGAGGGCCAAGGGTCAAGGTATGGACTGTTTTTCTATTTACTAACAGCCAAAGGCAGATTTCTGAGTGTGGCTTCTCCTCTCTGATCTTGACACATGCAATTCAGATGCTGATGAGCAGAGGAAATTTGTGCTGCCTTAGCTGGGTCACCTCAGGTCCCGGGGGAACAATTAGGGGGCTTGTTGGGCAGCGAGCCTGGAGCTCATCTGGGCCAGGGTCTGAGGTGCTCCCCCCAGAGGGGAGACAGACACACGCCAACAGGGTCCGTGGGGTCCCTGTGGCAGCACTTACTGAGCACGGGCCAGACACGAGGCTCAGCCCATGACACAGGCGACTTCATTTCAGTCTCACAACCACCCCTGAGGCAGCCAGGAGACTCAGAGCAGGAAAGTGAGGCCCCCAGAGGGCAGCACCTTGCTCAAGGTCACAGAGGCAGATGCCAGCCCAGGGCCGGCTAACTCTGGCCACTTTGCTGCCTCAGGGGGAAGTACGCCATCCACGGGCAAGGCCAGAGAAGGCTTCGCGGTCAGGTGACATCTGACATCTTAGCAGGTTTTACAGGCTTGATCTGAGTTCTCCAGGGGATGGAAAGGGTGAGGCATTCTAAAAAGAGGGACCGGAGCAGGTGCAAATGTCCTGCGGTGGGCCGGCCGGGGCTTGCCTGCCAGGGTCTGACGTCTGAGTTTCCCTCAGCTCTTTTATTTTTTTTAAGATTTTATTTATTTATTTGAGAGAGAGAATGAGATAGAGAGAGAGAGCATGAGAAGAGGGAGGGTCGGGGCACCTGGGTGGCTCAGTTGGTTAAGCGACTGCCTTCGGCTCAGGTCATGATCCCGGAGTCCTGGGATCGAGTCCCGCATCGGGCTCCCTGCTCAGCAGGGAGTCTGCTTCTCCCTCTGACCCTCTTCCCTCTCATGCTCGCTCTATCTCATTCTCTCTCTTAAATAAATAAATAAAATCTTAAAAAAAAAAAGGGGGGGGAGGGTCAGAGGGAGAAGCAGACTCCCTGCTGAGCAGGGAGCCCGACGCGGGACTCGATCCCGGGACTCCAGGATCATGACCTGAGCCGAAGGCAGTCGCTTAACCAACTGAGCCACCCAGGCGCCCTCCCTCAGCTCTTGGAAGAGGCTCGCTGAGCCTCAGTTCTGTCCCATCCCTCACATGAGGGGCTGAACTAGTTGCCCTCTCAGATCCTTCCAGTGTGTCCTGCTTTTCTGGTGCCAAGGTCTGCAGTAGCAGCTCTGAGCTCCTGGGGCTTCTGACCTAACCACACGAATCCTTAGCCACATTAGGGCCAGGATGAAATGAACCAACAAATGCTATGGAGCAGCTGCTGTGGGTGAGGGCCCCCAACACCACTGGCGGCCAAGGAGTCCCCTCCACAGCCTTCTAGAAATAAAGATGACTTTATTTTCAAAATATCTCTCACTTCTTTTCCAATAAAATGCAGGCAGGAAGGAATGGGATTGGATTTATACACCGAGTCAGGCTACCATCGGACAAAGAAGGCCAGCCAGTAAATCCAGAGTCCGTCTGTCTGTCTAACTCTGACTTTCATCCACTACCTTTCTACTTCACCCCAACACGTGTCCCCATTTATCTGCGGGCTGTCTCCTTTTATGCTCTGCTAAGGAGGCTTTAAACAATCGTGGAGAACCAATGTATCTTTCCGTCTGCATTAATCAGACAAAAGGTAGAGGTTGTCTAAGATTAAAAGTGTCTAATATCTAAGTTTTATTATCCCCCCCCACCTTTTGTATTTCGATCTTAGGACTTCAAGGACAGAAAGGAACAAAAGGAGAATCCGGAGTTCCAGGTAAAGGGCTGGCTTCATTTAAATTTCTCAGAATGATGTCTGGAAAGCCTCGTGCTTGGAGGGCAGGTCTTGTTGACTTTGAACGTGCTGCTGTCACCTTCCCCCAAAGCGGCCGGGGCCCAAGCCTGTTTGCGGCTAGGACTCCTGTCCTCTGTCCCTCAAGCCTCAGATTCTTCCCCTGGAAAACCTGGAGAGGGACAGAACTCAGGGCCCTGAGGCAGGGGAGAGAGGGGCTGAGCTGAGGGTGGGGAAGGGGGAAGAAGGGGCTGGAGAGCTGGTGGTCAGC
This sequence comes from Neomonachus schauinslandi, assembly GCF_002201575.2. Taxonomy (NCBI): domain Eukaryota; kingdom Metazoa; phylum Chordata; class Mammalia; order Carnivora; family Phocidae; genus Neomonachus; species Neomonachus schauinslandi. Next base: position 92,982,355 of record NC_058405.1, on the reverse strand, counting down.
TGGTGGCTTCAGGCCGTGCAGCCTCCGTGGAGCTGGGCAGTCTTCCTCTCCAGGCCCCAGGCTGCAAGGCCTCTATCTGCTTCCCCATGTCTGTGTTGGTCCATCTCCGTCTTCGTCGGTCCCCTGAAGCTTCTCCCGTCCTCCTCCTGCTGCTGGCCCCTGGCCTGTTACGATCACCTCAGTTTTCCAAGCCCCTGCCTGTGGTCCATCCCTGAGCGCAGCGCTTCCCACAGAGCAATTCTAGTCTTCTCCACAGCCCCGCCCTGATGCGCGCCAACGCGAAACTTCTCAGACACATTTCTTGAACTGTCTTTCTTCCTCCTGAGTTGGATATGTGGTTCCTATTTGAACTTACTAAAGGAGATCTCGGAGGCCTAGAAACATTCTAGCAAGTTCTCCCCGAATGGCCAGAACTTCCACACGATTAGGTGGTCTGAGGAGGACCGACAACCTCTGGAATCAGCCGTTTTGACCTGTGTAGCACTCATGTGGGAGTCAGTGGGGAGATCACCGCAATACCTGGCCCCCCCCCGCCCTCACCACCTCCCCCAGGCGGGCCAAAATCGCAGGCTGAACATCCAAACAGCCCATTCATGGGGGCGGGGAACGTGCTTGCCAAGACAACCCAGTCATTAAAGCCCAGGGTCCTTGGTCTCCCTTGGAAAGCAGAGCGGACCATCTGAGGGAAGCGGTCTCTCTCCTCTCCAGGTCCTGCGGGCATGAAGGGGGAAACGGGAAACCAGGGCCTGCTAGGCCCCCAGGGTCCACCAGGACTGAAGGGCCAAAAGGGAGAGCAGGGAGCCAAAGGTAAGGCCTCCGTCTGTGATTTGTGGCTTCTGAGGAGAGGCCCCGTCGTAAGGGGTTGGGGAGTTTTCGGAACCAGAGGTGTAGAGGTTTGTTGGCTCCCTGGACAAGCTCCGTGCTGGGCTTGCCCTCAGCCCTGAGCACACGGAAGTGAGTGAGGCACAGCCTGGGCACCCAGAGGCGCAGACACGCGAACGTGTGCTTGCACGATACCCGGCCACGCCCTGGCCGCCAGAGCTTTCCACAAAGGAGACGCGTCCCACTGTCTGGCTCTTGCCTGTTCAGTGCTCCTCACGAAGCTAACTTAAATCCTTCCTGCTGTAGGGCAAGCCTATTTCATCGTGCTCAACCAGTGGTGCTCGTGGTACATCTAGTCCCCAGGATGCCAGGTCACTGGCAAAGCTGGAGGAGAGAATCTGCCCTCCCCACCCCCACCCTCGTCCCCGCTGCTAGCAAAGAAGGGTGAAGGGGTCCTGGCTTGGTTTCCTTTATGTTGTGTGTGTTCTGTTGTTGTTGTTGTTGTTTTTTTGTTTTGTTTTTTGGCAGGATCTTCTGGAGCACAGGGAATACGGGGAGAAAAGGGTCAAAAAGGTAATTATTAATTATTATTAGTTCTGTTCTCTTTAATTGGTGCCTTCGAGAGAACTCTGTACTTGAAAACCGTAGGTGTGGTAGAGGGGAGACCCTGGTTCTCGGAGAGATTCCTCATTTTGGGAAAAGCTAGCAGACTCATCCTTTGACTAAGCCTCCCCAGGACGACATAGAACCACAACACAACTGTTTAGCTCCCCTCCCCCACTTCCTTCACTTTCTCTCTTCTTCCCTCCCTCCCTCCCCTCCTTCCCTGTCTCCCTCCCTCCCTTCTTTCCCTCCTGCCATTCCCCCTCAACGCTTCCTTTCCTTCTCGCCACAAGACAAGGCAAGACGCAGCCGGCTGGAGAGGCAGGACCGGCCGCAGGCGGATGGAGGCTGCTCGCCGGTTGTGTTGGTGTCACATGCGGGATGTTCCCGGCTCTGGTGATGGCCGAGCAAGAGGATTCCCCCTGCCCCTGAATAACAGAACTTCCAACAGTGAAAAGGCAGAGCCTGCATCCACACAAAGCCCGAGGCTGCTCTCTTCACCTCTCCCACGTATGTCTTTCACCCAGGTGAACCCGGACTCAGTTATCCGGTGCAGATGGTCAGGATTATCGGCACTAGGAACCGAGGCCGGGCTGAAGTTTACCATAACGGTATCTGGGGGACCATCTGTGATGATGACTGGGACAATTCAGATGCCACTGTCTTCTGCCGCATGCTGGGCTACTCCAGGGGAATAGCCCTTACCAATGTAACACCTGGTGAGTGGGTCCTCGGCCGGGAGCCTCTTTCCTGGAAGTTTTCCCTTTGGTTGCAAGTGACCCAGTGAGTTTGGGTTAAAGAAAAGGATTGGCTTAAGCAACTGAAAAGTGCTGCTGCTCAGTGCCTTCCAGGCTGGCCACCCCAGGACAAAGAGGACCTGGACAGCAAAGGCTTGGCTGGGGCTCTGGCTGACCTGGCTTGGTCACTGTCTGTGCAGCCCGGGAAGCCAGATTGCTCCATGGCCAAGGGTGTTGGTGAGCCGTGGCTCTCTGAACGACAGCGAGGTGCTGGTCATGGCAGGACAGAAAAGTTGCAGGGTAGGCAAACACAAGTGCTCATCTCAGCTATCTGGAAACTAGAAGCCAGGAATGGCCATGCTGTGACCATCCTCAAGGAGAAGGTACAAAGGGAAAAGAAAACAAATCAGAGCAGGGACTTCCTAAAATAAGTTTTGGAAAGATATCCCAGGGTACTAGAGACTCGGCCTATCTCTTTCAGCAAAAGGTTCAAACTTTCAATAAAGTAGTTAAGTCCCCAGGCTGAGACCATTTCTTTGGCCACAAGAGTTGACCTGGCAGGGACACTAGGCCGCCTTCTCCTGCCCCCACCCTCAAACACTCTCTGCCTTTCCTCCACCCTACGGTGCCTACTTGCTTTTTAACCTGAGTTCCATATGGATTATAAAACTCCTTTAAAGTATGTGTTTTCCTCATATAGATTACACTTAATGCAGATCGCTACACTGTAAACTGTGTAAAAGTGTAAATTACTGTAACCAAATACAGATCTTCCTGAGTTTATGATGGGGTTACATCTCAATAAGCCCATAGTAATTTGAAAACATTGTGTCAAAAATGCATCTAATACATGTCACCTACCAAACATCACAGCTTAGCCTCGTCTGCCTTAAGGGTGCTCAGAACACCTACACTGGCCCACAGTTAGAAAAAATCATCTAACATAAAGCCTACTTATAATAAAGTGTCGACCAGCCCATGTCATTGATTGAATACTGTACTGAAAGTGACAAACAGCATGGTGGTCTGGGTACGAACGGTTGTACGCGTATCGTATATTGGTTGTTTGCTCTCATGATCACCTGACTGACTAGGAGCTTCTGCTACCCAGCATCACAAGAGAGCGTCGTCCCACATATCCCTAGCCTGGGAAAAGACCACAGTTCAAAATCCCAAGTATGATTGCACCATCATTAAGTTGGAAAATCATAAATCAAACCATCGTAAGTCAGGACTGTCAGTCATCCTGCTGTTTTCCTCCGTGCTGTTGATCTGAAATCAATTATATCCAAAGGAGGGGATTTGGAAGAATGTGTGAATGCTTTTGAGCCAGAGAACGGCCTGGTTCAAAGGGCATTTGAGGAAAGTGGGTACGACAGGAGGGACTAAGCAGGAAAGAGACAAACACTGGGAGGCCCCCAGGAGGAAATTTCAAACAGAGCACAGATTAAGTATTAATAATTAATAATAGATTATATATCTTTATCTTAATCTATCTCACCTAATCTTTGGATGAGACTTTTGTTAAAGGGCAGAAAGCAGGAGGGAGGCAGAGTCATGGCAGGAGAGCCCGAGGGGCTGCGAGGGAAATTGGTAGCCTACCCCAAATGCAAGTTTGGCCCTAATCCGGCTCTCCTCTATCTCCCTGCTTTCCCTATATCCAGGCAGTGGGGAAATCTGGCTGGATGACGTTGCCTGTCGAGGGACAGAGACGAGCCTCTGGAGTTGCCAAAAAAGCAACTGGGGCTCTCACAACTGCAACCACAATGAGGATGCTGGCGTGGAATGCAGATGACCTCCCACAGCCCCTCCACCGTGCTGTGCCCAAAGTGTCTGCAGACATGGACACTCAACTTCTCTGGGGGAGGGCCAACACTCTCTGAGGGGTCACTCTGGGCTGGGGCCACTAATAAAGCTCAAAGCACGACCTGGTAATGTCTTCTGCTGTGGCTGAAATCACTAGTTCATACCTCCCATCCCTTATCGATGAGCCCACTCAAGGGACACATTTCCCTGAGTTCTCACAGGGGGACAGTGAAGTCTCAACTTATAGCCAGGGGGAGGGTGCGCTCGAGGGGGACCTAAATGCGATGTGGAAAGTGAAGAGTGCCTGTAGTCAAAACGAGGCATGCCCGTCCCTTTCCCTTAAGATCCCTCACTGGAGCTGTTCGCCAGCAAATGGGGAGGTGGGCACACAGTTGACACCATGTTGCATGAAAAACAGGAACTGTGCCTTTAAGCATGAAAATTAGTTTTCTTAGGATGTGAGCTCCATAAATGAGAGGACTGTTGTCTGTTTTATTCACCCATGTAGGGGCTCAATAAACATGTATTTAATGAATGACCGAATTAAACCAAGAAGGTGGAGCAGCTCATATTCTGAGCAACTTGGCTCCCCCCTCCCTTTTCAGGCTTCCTCTGGGTTCTAAACTTTCTGAGTGCAATCTCACGTGCACTCTCTCTCTCTCTCTGTCTCTCTCTCCCTCTCTCTGAACATCTAGTCTCTTCCCTGCACTGCACAACACCAACCACCTCTTCATTCTCCAGGCAACCTCCTGAGAGATCTTTAGAAATGACAAAGAAACCACCATACTGACCCCTGCCTAAAGCCTTCAATGGCTCCTCCTTCCCCAAGGCAGTGGGCCACACTCATCACCTGGCTTGCAAGGAAATGCCCCTGACAATCGACCCCACACTTCCCTCCCGTAACCTTGATGCTTCGTTTCCTCTCTATGTTACATCCAGTATCTCCCACACATCACACGACAGGCTCTTGCTGTTTTCTGATTGATTCCCTGAATAAATGAAGGAAGGAAGGAAGGAAGGAAGGAAGGAAGGAAGGAAGGAAGGAAGGAAGGAAGGAAGGAAGGAAGGAAGGAATGCTAAGCAGAGCACTCTGCTTTTCTGCACTGGGATTGCTTCATAGTCTTCCCGCAGCTGGAGGGCAGGTCCTGGTGTATCATACTCTAATTATTGTGACTAAGGACCCCCCACTCAAACAGTTTCCCAGGAACGAAGGAATAGTTTTCTCCAAAGGTGAATCTACTCTTCGGTCTTTTATATTTTATAAGGTTGGCTTTCAAAACAAATTCATGGAGCCCATGATGTACTAGGAGTATTGTAAATTTTAAAAGTTCATCTCTTCCTGCTGCCTCAACATGCCCACAAACACGCTGTGAGCACCCAGTCCCCTTCCTACCTCCCATGACTGTGAACTAGTGCTGGTCAAACACCAAAGGGCACCAAGGAAATCCCCTTGTGTCCTTTGCCTGTGTACCTACCCAGCCCCCAGGTAAAGGCCCTTACCCATGGGTTCCTCATGGTCCCTCAGCTCCCCACCTTCGTGGCTGACCCTGGTCCCTTGGCGCTCTTCCCACGTGGTCCCCCCTCTTGTCCTGCAGTGACTCTGTCTCTCTAGGACCTGTGAGTTTAATAAACTTTGTTTTGCTGCACCTCTCCTGTGTCCCCTCTTGTGGCAGCCCCTGAGTGACCATCCCTTAAAAGGACAGGGAACAGTAGAGCATCACATGATATGTGATATTATTCCCATCCTCTAAATGAGCCAACAGAGTCGCAGCAAGGTTAAGTGATGCGAGATTGTGGCTCCAATTCATCACCCTTCTGTCCGTAGCCTTCACAATGTGACTTCCCAGCTCATCATCAGAAGCCTGGTCTGTTGCTCGTTCACTCTCTGGGCATTCCTGGCACATTATGAACATTGGTGCGTGCTAGCCCACTGTGGGAAAAGTGAGCATGTGGAGCAGGGTCCTGTTACCCCGGCTGAGGCCATCCTTCATCAGCCAGCCTCTAGCTGGCCACAGTCCCAGTAGGGAGTTCAGCCAAGGCTGCTCAAGAAGGAGGAGGAGGAGGAGGAGCTAACTGTCCAACCAACCCACGAACTCATGAGCCATCACAGTTGGTTGTGGGTTAAAGCCACTAAGTTTGGGGTGTGGTTTGTTACATAGCAAAAACCACCTAATAAAATGAACCTGACTAAGGACCCACAGCCGGTAAGAAGCAGAGAGGGATTTGAACCCAGGTCTGTCTGACACCAGTAAGATTAAGAGACAAAGGAGAGTTGCTGCCCCTTGCACATCTGCTCAGGCAGCTCCTCTCATAAGCTCTCAGGCCAAGCCAAGCTGAGAAAACTTCCCTTCCAGAACCACGGGCAGAAGGAGGGTGGGCACGGCACATGGCCGCAGTGTGGGCACGCTGGGTCTGTGGCTGATGGGCGGCTGACTGTGGGGCCGAAAGGAACTGGGTAAAATTAGCATGACGCATCTTCAACGGCCAGAGAGCAGACTGGGGTGGGGCTGGCGCCGCGGAATGTTCCGCATGACCTCCTAACCTCTGTGAGACACTGCTGTTCACTTGAAGTAGTTCTCCTCCTGCTTCCCCTTCCCCTGGCTGAGGCCCACAGGACAGACACCAGCATGAGGCAAGTCGGGCTGAGCAGGACAGAGACGGCAGGTGCTCCAAGAACCCTGCGAGCACAAAGGCCTTGTCACTTCCTGCCCAGCAGGGCAAGCCCAGAGAGCTTCCTGGCACCCAGCTAGAGAGATGCAGCTAAGAGCGCAGGTTCTGGAGCCAGACTGCCCCAGAACAGACTTCTACCTGGACAGTCAAGGTGTTGAAACTCTCTGGGTTCCTTGTCTGTAAAATACAGTAACAATTGCTCCCTCTCAGAGTTCTTGTGAGGGTTAATTGAAATCATAAGTCAAAAGAAAGCATTTAACAGGGTGCCTGGCACCTGGTGAATGCACAGTGTTCATTACTACTATCCTTGAAGACCCTCCACAGCCCACCCCTTGCCCCAGCACTGCCCTGCTGGGCCCTGTGCCCCAGCAGGCAGGTTTTCTTGGGGATCTCCCATCCGCACCTAGCTTGGGGGTAGGACACACTAGGATGGGGCGTCCAGGGCCCCACACAGATGGAGCTGGCAGTGGGTCAGGCTTACTGGGGCTCAGGCTTGTGAAAGACAAAAGGTAGGAGCAGGATGGGGCATGTGAGCCTCAGACCTGCTTGTCTACATGACTCTACAGGGAAATGTGGAGTGAAGACTGCCCCCCAGAGGAGGCTCAGGCTGGGCAGGAATAGCCAAGCCCTAGACCTTCCCCCCTTCCCCCTGCCCCCTTCTGACGCTGGCCAGGCTGCCCTGGAAGTGCTAGACCTTGACCCGGAAGCACGCGGCCTTGACCCGGAAGCAGAGGTGAATAACGAAGCGCCACCTCGGGGCTAGCGCCTTTGTGCTCCCGCAGCTCAAGGGCAGGTTCTCTTGAAGTCGGAGACCTAGGAGGCCTCTGTGCCTGCCGAAGATGGTTTGGGGGAAAGAGTATGGGATTTCGGATCAGATTCAAATTCCAGCACCAGTGACCAATTGTGTGGCTCTGGGGAAGTCACATAACCTCTCTGAGTTTCTGCTTTTCCATCTGTAAAGGGGGGAATAATGATGATGATGATAAAAATAGTAATAATATACTGGCTCGTGTGGATTCATGGCTGTGCTCTTGGCACTTACTGGGAACTGAATAACAGCAGCATTTACTAGGACAGCTTGACCCCAAGCTTCCATTCTAACTTACATGGCTCCACACCCAGAATATCTTCCCTTCTTCCACCCACCATGCCAGAATCCTTTCCACCCTTTATGGCCCAGTTCACATTGTACCTCCTTTAAGAAACCTTTTCTGGTGATTCTCACTCCAGAGAAAGCTTTCCTTTCTCCCACTCCCAATAGCCCATCCGTGTAAGGAAGGAAAAATCAGCACAGAATCCAAGATTTTCTGAGGGCTGACTGTGGTATGCACCATGCTAGATGCATTCTACTTTTGTGCTGGTTACCCTGATCTTAGTTATTCTTCACAGCAACACTGAGTAGAATGTTTCCTTATTATCTCCATTTTATAGATGGGAAAACTGAGGATGGGAGAAATAAAATGACTTTTCTTTGGTCATTAAAACTCATCTCCAGGTCTTCTAGCTCTGAATACTTTTTCCTTTGCACCATGCTGGACTCAAGAAGCATTCAGAAAATGTGTATTGTTGCAACATAGGAATTGGCATTAAAATCATATGCAAACGACACTCCCCTGATAGGGATGTTCTAAGTCTTTGGGCCTGAGGAGAGGATCAGAACTCAAGGAATTTGTTCGTTTAAAAGCTCTTCCGTTCCCCTTTGTGGCAAAGTAATCAGAGGCAAATAAGATCAAATCCAGGAATATAAGCCGTCAATTCACAAAAGAGAGACCATAGGCCAATAAACTTTTTTTTTTTTTTAAGTTCATCCTTACAGGGGCGCCTGGGTGGCTCAGTCATTAAGCGTCTGCCTTCGGCTCAGGTCATGATCTCAGGGTCCTGGGATGGAGCCCCACATCGGGCTCCCTGCTTGGTGGGAAGCCTGCTTCTCCCTCTCCCACTCCCCCTGCTTGTGTTCCCTCTCTCGCTGTGTCTCTCTCTGTCAAATAAATAAATAAAATCTTTAAAAAAATAAAATAAAAAATAAAGTTCATCCTTACCTTCAATAAAAGAAATGCAAAAAAAGTGAGGTCATTTATTTGCATGTCAAATTGGCAATTAAAAAAAATCCTTGGTGGGGGTGCCTGGGTGGCTCAGTTGGTTAAGTGACTGCCTTCGGCTCAGGTCATGATCCTGGAGTCCCGGGATCGAGTCCCACATCAGGCTCCCTGCTCAGCAGGGAGTCTGCTTCTCCCTCTGACCCTCCTCCCTCTCATGCTCTCTGTCTCTCATTCTCTCTCTCGCAAATAAATAAAATCTTAAAAAAAAAAAATCCTTGGTGTTGGTCAGAAAAGCTATGGCCATTAACCCCTCCTTCCCCTCTGCCTTTCCTCCTACCTCTTTTCCTCTGAGCCCCAAACGCCTGGATCCAGCCAACAAGATGGCGCTGAGCATAGTTTAGAACTGTTCGTTGGCTCTCTCTCTGCTGTGTGGGCAGGAACTGTGTTTGTCTTGGTGTACTCCCATTATTCAGCACAGTGCATGGCACACAGTGTATATATATCATATATGTGAATGTATGTAAGATGTATATATATAGATGTAATAAATAATTTTTTAAATATATATATGCTTAGGGGAAAAAATTGGAAAGAACCAGCAAAATGTCTCTCTTTGGCAGGATTATGATTGATTTCATCTTACTTTTAATTAATTTTATCATGGCCTTTATTTTATTTTTTTATATTTTTCCATGAGTAGGGGGTTGTCTACCATGAGTATGTATTTATAAGCAGAAAAGAGATTGTTATTTAAAGTAAACAATAGAAGTACAATATGCATCATCAAAGAATCCAGAATCTTCCCCATCCTGGGCTCAGACTTTCAGTCCTGGTCCCCCTGTGTGCCACTGTGTGTTGCTGAGTGTCCTGGAGTGCAGGTCCCTTGGAGGATGAGAGGCATGGGATCCAGAAAACATCTCTGCTGCATGGGCTGTGAAGAGAAATGGGGCAGCAGTGGAGGGAGATGGGGGTTCAGGGAGGGCTCTATATTTTAAAACAAGAGATAGTCAATCTTGTTTGTATGTTCATGGGAATGACCCAGTAGAGAGGGAGAAATTAGTAAGTCAGGAGAGAGGGCATAATTTCAGCAGCTAAGTCCTTATGAGGGCTAGAGGTCAGAGGGGTTCTGAGCAATTGGTGGGAGCAGGATAGCTCCTCGATGGCAGCAGGAAGAAAGGCAAAAATATGAATATGCAGAAGCAGGTGTATTTTGTTGTAGGAAGATGAAGGATAGGTGGACTTCTCATGTGATTACTTCTGGGTTCTCAAAGGGCAGGAACCAAGGTCAGCACCTGAGCAGCGGGGGAAGGAAGGGCTCCTGGGGGCCAAGGGAGAAGAATTCGACTCTAGGGTGGGGAGGGAAGGCTGGCACTGGTGCCGCCACTGGAAATGTTGTGGGCAGGGGTAGTCACGCAGCCATCCACTGAGGGCTTACCCTGTGCCAGGCACCCCTTCTCTCATTTGATCTTCAAAACAACCTGCAAGAGGCAGACCCTAAATACACAAAACAAACTGATGGTTGTCAGGGCGAGAGGCGATAGGGAAAATGGGTGAAGGGGGGTAGGAGGTACAGGCTTCGCCTACGGGATGACAAAGTCACAGAGATGAATGGTACAGCATGGGGAGTACGGTCCACAGTACTGCGATGGAGTTGTATGGTGACAGACGGTCGCTACATTTGTGAACACAGCATAGCGTTACAGACTTGTCCAATCATTACGCTTATACCTGACACTAATAGGAATTGTGTGTCAACCATACTTGAATTATTTGAATTAAAAAAAAAAAAAACCTGCAAGATAAAAATTCCTGAAACCATCATCCAGATGAGGAGTTATGTGTCCAAGGTCACACAGCCAGTAGAGGTGGAGGGCGGATTTGACCCCAGGCATGTCTGATGACTGAGATAAGGTGGTCCTCCACATACTCTGCTGAAGACGCCTTTGCTGAGCCTCACGCCCCGCCTCCCCTTCTGCCCTACTGGGCGCTACCTCGTGCCACCGCTCATCCTCCCGGTCAAGTCCTGTTTCCTGAGAAACCAGCAAATTCGGGGGCTCTCATACGTCTATGGGAAAGCTGCTAAAGCTTTAACGTCCTACCAGGAGAGTTCAGAGGTGTTTTTGACGAGGGCTCCTCTGTATTTAATACTGAGCTCTTCCACTTGCCTTTCCACTTGCCACCACCCTGGTTCCGACCTCACCGGCTCACATTTGTATTTTCTTCTGAAATTTGCCAGACATCCACCTGTGCCTTCTACGAGGGAGTCCCCGACACAAAGATTAACGACCCAGTTCCTGTCCCCTGTGGTCAGGGTCCAAGGGGGGAAGCCACAAGTGAATGTATTCTCAGTACAGAGTGATGGGCTGGGCTGGCCCAGGAGTGTGGGGGTCTTTGCTCTGAACCCCGATCAGGCCCGGGGTCCAATTGGAATTCCTTCCTTCGGTCCCACTCCCCAAATCTATACAGTAAAACCTTAATGAACACAAGTGAAAAAGCTGTTTAGTGTCTCCCCACTAATTGTACTCAAAGTCGTACAAAAGGTAACACAAGAAATTTGCAAGTTTGTTAAGATACACATTAAAATGGCATTTTAAAAAAAAATCTGGATGTTCTTATTGCGGGGCTTTGATAAGCTGATGAAAGCTCTTCTCTGGCCCTCTGGCCCTTTTGGCCGGGACTGGGAAGAATAGAGCAAGAGCTGAGCAGGGGCTTGATGCGCACTGGTCTCCGGGCGAGAATTTGGTAGACCCTGAGCAGTGACTGACCATTGCAGGTGGTGGCGGGACTGCTCTTGAGGAACAGTCTGAAAAGGGGTGGGTTTCAGGCCTCTTGCCTCCCTCAAACAGAACCTGGCTGCCTCCGGCTCAGGGCCTGCTGGCTGGACCCTGCTTTCCCTTCAGGTCACGAGGCCTGGGGGCTTGCTTCTGCAGACCAACGGTGGTTTGGGAGGTTGTTCTCACTGTGGGCACGCGGGGGCGCTGCAGGCCGTGCTCAGCCTGTCAGGCGCCTGCCTCGGTCTCTGGCTCTGACCTCCAGAGGCTGCGGGTCCCACCAAGGTTCCCTGGCCGGCGGTGCCGCCCGGTCCCAGCCTTCCTGCCTTGAAAGAAATACATGCCTTTCATTTGGGCCCAGCCTGGGCCTCCACTAAACTCCTTCCTCCTTCCTTCTTCCTCATCCCCAGGAATAAACAATCTACAGCTGGCCCTAGACAGGATGCTTTCGAAAGGGCATGAACTAGGTAGGGGTCAACACCCTTAGGATGTAGGGAAATTTCCATTTATTAAGCACTGACTGAATCGGTATCATATGAGATTCTTTATATGTATTAATTCTATAGAAATTTCCACGAGAGTCTATCTATAACTCCCATTTTACTGAGAAGACAGATAAAGTTCAGAGAGGTTAGGTTATCTGCCCAAGGCCACACAGCAAGCTGGTATGCAGCAGAGCTGATGGTCTACACACAGGCTGACCCAGAAACCCACATTCTTCTCCTATACCTGCCATCCCCTTCCCATACCTACACCCCAGGGTAAAGAACGTGGGCAGGAGGAGGTGGGTACTCCAGCAGGTGTGATGGAGGGACTTCTGAAGGGTTTTGGGGGAAAACTGAGAGTTCTATAGCAGAAAAAGCACCAAAGTAGTCAGGCGACCCACGGTCTAGTGTCTACTCAGTCAACTTCTGGATTGTGACCTCCAGCCATGTCCTCCTCCAGCGCTCAATTCCTTGTCTGGACAAGGAAGGGTGAGACTGAGGCACTGCCAAGCCCCCCACCATATCTGAGAGTTTGTGCCTGCAGGATTCCCCACCTAGGGGCTTCAACCAAGGACTGGCCAGTGAGGACAGAGAAGAACCAAGAAGGGCGCATGCAATCTGTGTCATGGTTGTGCAGTCTGAGAAGTAGGGTCTGCGTCCCAGAGAGCCAGAGCCCCTGAAAAGTGCCCCCACCCAAGGCCTGCTTGATGGTGGCCAGTTGATGTGAGAAAGCAGGGGAGCAGGGAAGCAAAAGTCCTCGCAAGCAGGTGTTCACCCATGGTCTTAGTGGGCCTGAAGCCGCTGGTTATGTCTCATGCTCTCTGGCTTCAGGAGATACCCCCAGCATTTGGCAGCCCCCCTTCCCTTGTAGAAAGTGTTCTCTTTCTTTAGGCTCTTTCTCTATGAATGTGCTGGGTTTAACTCCATTCCAACAAACCCTGCCCAGGCACATTGTAAATGTCAGGCCCTGTAGCAGGTGTTGGGCAGGGAGAGGGAGATGCTCCACAGCAGCTAGGCCCACAAAGAGCTCTCAGTCCAGCTGGGGAAAGAGAACCATCAGCACACAACTAGATGATCCAATATGGGGGCCAGGGACCCAGAGCGGGACAGTGAACTCAAGGGGGATGATGGAGTTCACGGAAGGCTTCCTGCGGAAGTCCCACCTAAGCTGGGAGGATAATTGAAGTTGGCCAAAGGAGAGAGGCCGGAGGAAAGGTGCTCTAGGAAGAAGGAGCTGGATGAGTGTGTTGTAGGGGATGCACATTTAGCAGACAAGGCCACAGCAGCCTAGCTAAGAGAGAACAAGGGCTGGAGCAGGGACCTGGGGCACAGATGGGCCCTGATGCCCAAGAGTGGAGGGTAGACTCCAGGCTTATTCCTGGCTGGGGTGCCCAGGAGTGTAGCTGTGCTATTCACCCAAACAGAGGATTCAAGAACAGGGCAGGCTGTGGGAAAGAGAAGCTCGAATTTGACCTAGGGAACCCCCGGAGGAGCTAATTGGCGAGGACAGGAGGGAGTCATCAGGGCTGCCTGGGCCTGCTGAGGAGGCCCTCCCAGAACATCTGAAGTGCGGGAAGTTCTCCGAGGCAATTAGAGCATTTCTGTGATGCTGACTATGGCCCCTGCTGTCGTTGATAAAAGAGGCTGCAATTAATTAAAAACGAGCCTCCTTCCTGGTACTTATGTCAGTTTTCCCAGAGAGCCCCCCTGCCCCCATCTGTACAGGAATCCTCCTGAGTTAGCTCATTCACAGTTCGGACAGGTGGGCCGGACAAAAGCTTGGGCCAGAGGCAAAACTACCTTCCAAAGCCTGCAGTGTTCACAGGCTTACACGTGGGTACACTCACTTGACAAAGGTATAGAGAACAGTTCTCAGTGCCAGGCACCGTGCCAAGTACGGGGGACTGGGGCTGAAAGTCATGATCTAGGGCCCCAAGGAGTTCACAGTCTAGTGATGGAGCTAGGGATACCCACAGACAATTTCAACAGAGCATGACTCCTACAGTCAAAAGTGTGGCAACATAGGTTCCTGGAAGAAGGGCATTTGAGAAGCCTTGAAGGAGGTGAGGAAGTAGGCTTTCTGTGCTCTGCTATCATTACTTTCTGGCGCAATGATAAGAATTTCCCTTTCTATTGGGCACCTATTACACGCCGGGCCCCTGAGATGAAGCATCCCTCATCTATATTACTACCTTGAAGGGATTCTACACAGGGAGAAACGAAGGCTCAGAAAAGATCATTGGCTTAGTGCTAGCCACACAGCAGGTGAGAAGCAGAAATGGGGTTCAAACCCAAGGATATGTGACTAACTCTGAGCCCGAACTCTCCACCCCAGTGTGCCATCAACTCCAGCCCTCTGTTAGCTCTGCCTTACAGAGGCTCTATGGTAAAGTAGAGAAATGGAAGAATATATAACCAAGGCTTGCTTTGGGGTCTAGAAAGAAATGTAGAAAAACCAGAATGTCTAACCTGCGAGGATCTTTGGAGGGCATGATTTGAGTTGGATTCCTTCGTGTTAGAGGCAAGTGAGGGAGATCCAGAGAGGCCATGAGATTGGCACTGAGACACCACCTGGGGTGACTGCTGCTCTGGATTAGAACCCAAGTGTCCTTGTTCCCTGTTCAGGGCTCCTTCCGCTCACCAAGCTGTGCCACTCACCTTGGAACACACACACACACACACACACACATAGATGCCCAAATTCGTGATTCATTTTGGTTTTGACCAAGATAATACTTTGATGTTTGAGGATCACCTGAAATGGAAGTTGCTCAGAACATACTCCTGCCCTGGTTGTATCTTCGGGCAAGATGGCAGGGGCTGCTAGTGGTGGTGGGGGAACGTTGTGAGCACCTTGCAGGGGATTTTCCTAAGGGTATGAACAATATTCAGTACAAAAGGACTTCACAAAACAGAGAAACAACGTGACCAGAGAGACCTCTTAGCCTAGCCCTAGTTGGTTGAGCAATTCACTGTTTCTCATGTGTGGCCCTGGGCCAGCTATTCAATTATTGCCTTAATGTAATTTTATTTAAAATCTGTTATAACACAAAAGTAATACATGTACATAATAAAAAGTTCAAATAGTACTTGAAAACATTAAATCGACAAAAACAAGCCCTTTCTGTCTGCATGGAGCCGCCCTCTGTCTTCCTCCTAAATATGCTTTAAACTCAACAGTCAAAAGCCAGACTCATGATTTCCATCCAAAGATCAGCTCCTGCATTTCTTATCTCGGAGTAACCATTCATATCCTGTTTTAAGACAGACATGGTTACTAGTTTCACATGTATCCTTCCAAAAAAAAAATTTAGAGTTATCCATATACAGTATACCATGTATGTTTTTTATCAACATAATGACATAATTCTAGACACACTGTTTTCTACTGAGCTGTTTTCACTTATACCTCATCCTTCTTAATGGCTACATGATATTCCACAGTACAGATACAGCAGAACTCATCTATTCCATCCCCAGTTGATGGATATTAGATAGCTTGTAATCTTTATTAAGCAGTGTTGCTCTGAGCATTCCTACTGGTACACCTTGAGTATCTAGTGGTGGAATTGCTGAGTCAAATGGGATATATGTTTTAAACGCTGACATGGTCCTAAATAAGCTTCTGAAAAGGTCTACCAGTTGACCACCACCGGGAGTAAGAGGGTGCCGATTTCCCCAAACCCTGGATGGCACTTGACAGTAAATGAGCATTTTAATATTTGCCAATCTGAGATGTGATTACTGAAGTCTCC
Source organism: Neomonachus schauinslandi (assembly GCF_002201575.2). Lineage (NCBI taxonomy): Eukaryota > Metazoa > Chordata > Mammalia > Carnivora > Phocidae > Neomonachus > Neomonachus schauinslandi. The sequence goes on along the minus strand of NC_058405.1, from coordinate 92,966,667 downwards.
TTGCTGTTTTAAATTACATTCTTTTAATTATGAGTTGAGAATGCTTTCATATTGGCTTTCATTTTTAAGAACTTCCTGTTGACATCTGCTCATCTGGGGTCTTTCAATGATTCTTTCAACGTACATTAGGGAAATGGGTTGTCTGTTGTATGAACTGCAAATACCTTTACAGTTTGTACTGAAGAATTTTTTTTGTGTACTAAAGCTTTTAATTTTTTGTGTGTTGTCGAATTTATCAATCATTTCCTTTGTGGTTTCAGGGTTAAGCTGTTATTTAAATATGTTATGGCTAGTTTCAATTTTCACCCAACTAGAGTATAGGTACTTTGACAGCATTTGCCTGCAGATTCTATCACAATGCCTTGTGCTTTGTAGGAATGCCTTAAGTACCTATGGATCAGATAGATAGATGGATGGATAGATAGATAGATGAGAGAAAGAGAGAGAAAGAGAGATAGGGGAGGTATCTGAGTCTTACCATTACCTCCTTTCCAAAAAAAAAAACAACTGTTTTGCAAGTTCAAAATGCATTATGTGCTTTTTGAAACATTGCGTCCCCTTCATTTTCTTAACCTTTTTTGGAGCCTCGCCCCACTGTCCCCCTGACCCCCTTCAGCCTTCCTTCCCAGCTCCTTTCTCTTCTGTTTGCCCCTTCAAAACCGACATTCATCCTCTTCTTGCTTCACTGTCCATCTATTCCCCAGTAGCAACGATGCCAAGGGGTGGCTGGGGGTGGTTACCCCAACTCCATCTTCTTCCTCCCAAAGCCACCTCGAAAGCAGATGAAGAAGAGGAGAGAAAAAAACAAGTGACGTGTGTGTTTTCTCATTCTTCAGTAAAGCTTGAATGAAAACATCTTGGAAGACTTTGTTATTTCCACGGATGTAAGGTGAACAGGAGCAGGGCTCTGTACACAACCAGCGGCCCGAGGCAGCACGGTCCCTCCCCTCCCCGCACTGCTATTTCTCTGTCCCTCCAGTCAGCACTGCTGCTGGCCACTGGCCCACCCGGCAGCAGCAGCATCCTCTGGGCGCCCCACAAGGGCCTTCGCCTGCACAGCCTCACATTAGGACCGTTGCCCCCTTCATGCTCCTTCTCGAGAGGAAGAGGCTGTTCTCTGTGCAGTCTCTCAGGAAGAAGACAAAGGGGCTCCCTCCAGCTCCCCCAGTCCTTTCAGCCTATCACCAAGTCAGACCCTTCCCTCTTCCCTCAGACCCTTTCCCCTCTTCCCAGCAGCCACTGTCTTAATCCTGACCTTTGTCGTCCTTTCCCTGAACCAGCCTCCAGCTTGTCCCCTGTCTCAGCTCCTGCCCCTTATGGCCCCTCTGTATCCCCCTGCAGCCCAAAGCATTTTCCAAAATTCACATCTGGGGACTCATGGGTGGCTCAGTCGGTTAAGTGTCTGCCTTTGGCTCAGGCCATGATCCCAGGGTCCTGGAATCGAGTCCCACACTGGGGGCTCCCTGTTCAGCAGGGAGCCTGCTTCTTCCTCTGCCTGTCACTCCACCTGCTTGTGCTCTCTCTCTCTGACAAATAAATAAATAAATAAAATCTAATAAAATCTAATAAAATAAAATAAAATAAAATTTGCATCTGACTTCATCAATGCCTGGGGCAAAACTCCAGGCCAGGATGAGACAGAGTACCCAGGTACCCAGACTTCCCAATACCAGGGCACATGGGTCTGAAGTGAGATGGGCACTTCAAGAGCTGAGGCTCGGTGAGTGCCCATCATCCCCCGGGGATGATTCCAAGCTCTCCCTCCCAGCCCTGCACACAGTGGCTTCCTGCCCATATTTGTTGAATGAATGAATGAAAGAACCAATGAATGAACGAATGAATGAATGAATGAACCAACACCTGGCGGTTCTCTGGCCCACCCTTCACTTCCCTTCCAGCCCCACCTCTGTGCTCTGCCAGCTGCCTGGGCCCTGTAGCCAGCCCTCCTGGGACAGCTGCATCTGTTGCTTCAAGTTTGGGCAGACCAATTCCTGGCTGCTCCAGGCTGCCCTGGAGGGCAGGGCATGTCAGAAGAGAATTGGGGGCACATCTTTTGGGAAGTGATGCGGGTTGGTGCTAAGATCCTGATGGTCTAATTTCTATCCTTCCCTTAGCTAGATTCCTTTTTTAATTGAAAAGTTATTTTTACAAATTGTGAAAAAGGAAAGCAATACCACAAGATATATTACGAGGCTCACCCTAACTCAACACCCGCCCCCCCATCCAGGCTGCTCCGCTTAATAGTCTCTTGTGTATCTTTCCAAATACATTCTATGCATATCAAAGGATATGTACTTTTCTTTCCACACAATTGTCAGCTAACTCTTCATCCTGCCCTGCAGTCACTTTTTCACTCAGCAAAGTGTCTGTGAGATGGATCTCTGTGACTACAAACAGCTCTAGCTCCTTCAGATGTTTGGCAGCCTGGGACTCCACTAAATGGAGGCATCATAACCAATTTAAGGAGTCTGCTATTAATGATCAGTTAGGCTTTTCAAGTTCTCTGCTGTTACAAATAATGCCGCCATGAGTATCTTTGTGTTTCAGCACTAGAATATTAACTCCATGAGGCTGTGTGGTTGGCAGAACAAGGACCCCCAAAGACGTCCACATCCTAATCCCCAGGATCTGTGAGTACGCTACCTTAGGTGGCCGAAGGGACTCTGCAGATGCAGTTGCGTTAAAGATCTGGAGATGGGGAGATCGTTCTGCATTATCCAGGTGGGCCCTAAATGTAATCACAGTGTCCTTGTAAGAGGAAGGCAGGAGGGTCAGAGTCAGGGAAAGGATCAGGAGCCATGAGCGAAGGTGGGCGGGTGGCCTCTAGAAGCAGGACAAGACAAGGAAATGCATTCTCCGCTAGAGCCTCCAGGAGGAACACAGCCCTGCCGACACCTTGACTGTGGGGCTTCTGACCAGCAGAAGCATAAGGTGCCAAAACCACGTTGGTTGAAGTTACCGCAGCAGGAAGAAACGAATTGAGGCGTAGCTGTTTTACTCTCCTCTCTTTGCATCCCAACGCTGAGGACCATGCCTGCAGGCAGAGTTTACATCAGAGTTGTTGAATGAATAGAGGGGCATGAGCAATTGCAAATACAAAACGGCTCCGAGCAGCGGCATCGTGCTCTCTGAGAGGATAAGCCTTGAAAATCTTGGTAAAGTTGTCAAACGCCAGGCAAACAGGCTGTACTAGTTCCAACAGTCTTCCTCCCCATCCCCTTGCCTGACTGGATTGTCATCATCGTTTTCCCGAGATAACTGTGAAAAATGGCATCTCATTGTTCTGATGTGCATTTTTTAATGACGAGGGAGTCCGAGCTTCTTTTCATATGTTTATTGACCATTTGTGCTTCCCTCTTTGTAAACTGCCTATGGGTTGGGTCCCTCTTTCTTTTTTTAAATTGAGTTATTATTCTTTTTCACTAATTTGTAAGAGCTCTTCCTATTGCCTGGATATGAATATGTGAATATATTCCCTTGGTTTGTCCTTTTCCTTCGTTCCTGGTTTTGTTTGTTTGTTTTTTTTTTTTTTTGCCACGGAGAACATTCTAATTTGACAAAAGGCGTGAATGAGGTGCTCATCCTAGTTTGGCAGAGAGGAGAGGGGAGATCATTCCATTGCACCTGACAGGAGCAAAGGCTCAGAGATAAGAAGGAACAAGGAAGATTAATATGACTGGATCAGTTAGGGGAGAGAAGGATTGATGAGGTGTGTGTTGTCAGGGTGGGGGCGGGGGGAGGCGGACAGGAAAGCGACAGGGAAGTGAAGACAGCCAGAAGCTGGATGGGGGATTGGGATCATCCACTTCTTATAGGCAGTTTCCATAGGCAAGAGAATAAGCTTTTTTTTTTTTTAAATTCCTTAGAATGTGCCAGCTACTACGTTAGATATTTAAAATACTTGATCCTATTTTATCTCCACAGCCCTGGGTGGTGGTGGTGGGGAATATTATTATGCCCGTTTAAAAAGGAGCAATGAAGGTTTAAGAGTGGTTAGATAATCACCCACGTTCACACAGCCACTAAAGTACAGAACATATCTGCCTGAAGTCCATGGTCTCGGTCACTGAACTCATGATAGTCCTGTGAGGCCTAAGTATCCGGTTTACACAGGAGAGAACAGAATCTCAGAGAGGTTAATTAACTTGCTCAAAGTCACACAGCATGGAGGTCAAGGAATTAGGATTTGAACTCAAGTCTGCTGTGCTCAAAGACCTTGCTGTTCTCATTCCCTCCCTTTATCCATCCCCTGAGTGCAGAAGCCCCCAGAGATTCGGATTTAACTAATCTGGCACGGGTCTGGGAACATCACCGAGACACCCTAGGTACCCCGGCCCTGGTGCAGGAAGGCAAGGCTGGGGGAGAAGCACCAGCCTGTTGAGTTCTGATCTGCAAAGAGGGGACGTGAGCCATCGCCAGCCCAGCCAAGCCCATCTGCCCCACTGCAGCCCAGCCAGGCCCATAGCAGCCAGGGTGAATGTGGACAGAGCCCAGAACTTCTTTTTTTTTTTTAAGATTTTTTTTTATTTATTTATTTGAGAGAGAGAGAGAGAGAAACAGCATGAGAGGGGATAGGGTCAGAGGGAGAAGCAGGCTCCCCGCTGAGCCGGGAGCCCGATGTGGGACTCGATCCCAGGATTCCGGGATCATGACCTGAGCCAAAGGCAGTCGCTTAACCAGCTGAGCCACGCAGGTGCCCGAGCCCAGAACTTCTTATGTGGTTCAGTTTTCCATGACCCTTAGATTTAAAATCTCATTCATTGGTTATTATTAATTTTGAGGGGGAAGTAGCTTCCTTAGGCCTAGGCAAGCAGACCTCTGCCCTGGCCCTGTGCCTCAGGGGGCCCCATTTGGGGTGCCTTCCTTGAAATTCTCTGAATCTCTTTTGGGTACCTGGGGCCAGCTGGAGCTGTGAGTTCTGCTCAGGCTGGCACCCCAGGCCCAAGCCAGGGCCTGCATAGGTTCCAGCTTCCAGAAGCCCCCTCTTTGAAATTTTCTTAAGTCCCCTTTAGTACCTGAGACCCTTAGGGCTGGCAGAGCCTCTGTGTGGGGCACCCGTATTCTAGACCTAGACTGGCAGGAGCCTCTGGCTCTGTTTCTCCCCTTCCAGATGCTCTCAGACCCTCTACTCTTTGCATGGGGTCTGCAAAGCATCTGAAGGAGCTTCAGGACCCATGCCTAGGGGATCATCCCAGAGCCCCACGGCCAGGCCATAGTCCCAGGAGAGTGGTCTGAGGAGCCGATGGCCACCGCTGGCTGGCATGCTATTCCTTTCACTGGATGCATGAGCTGGGGCCCCTAGAATGTACTGATACGCTGATTTGGGCTAACTCTCATTCATGCCAGACAGAGGATAAAACTAGGGACTCTGAGCTACCCACAGTCCACCACAGAGCCTTGGGTTTGAGCCACCATTGTGGGCCCACGGGCTGGTTCTTTTCCACAATGATGTGGCCTCAGGTCTATGACACCCGAGAGTGGTGGGAGGGGTGGTGGATCAACTTTACCCTGCGTCCCTCCCCACCGCTGGTACCAAGGATGGTTCCACACCTCCTTTCCAGGGGTGGGGGCCATGCCTATCTCCTCCGAGGGCTTTGGAGAATGCCGTGACACAGTCTCTTATGGCTGATGCGGGTGGGGACACCATGCTCCCTCTGGCCCTCTAAAGACTGGCTAGAGAGTGGATGGATGCTCTTGGTGCAGTCTGCCAGCTCCCCCCACGCCGCCTTGCCTATGGTGGTGTGAGAGCCATCACATTCTAGGGGTACTGTCCTTACGGCCTAATGAGTTCAAGAAAAGACGTGGGTGGAAGTCGTGCTGTGGGTTTGTGCGACAACATTCCAAGTGGCAAGTTTAACATGATTGGAAAATGAATCACTGGTCCCGATTCCCCACAGTCCCGGGGCAGATCTTGTACACGCGTGGTCATCAGTAACAAAGCGCAACAGCGACCGCAGGTCCGTGGAGTCGGTGCTCATGGACGGCACCCTGCTGATGCGGCTTCAGGAGCGCTGGTGGCCACCAGCGTTAAGTAAATGACGCTGGGGAAATGCACAGCCTGGGAGCCGAACCCGGCTTCACTGCCATCCAGGCTCCGGAAAGCTACAGCATTGTGAGTTTAAATGGTGTTACCACCTGTTCCTTGCAGTGGGAGCTATGAAATTAGCCAGGAATGCGCTCTTGTCAATAAAGAATACAAAGCGATGCTTCCTGGACCTGAACGGGGAGAGGCAGTGCCGGGGCTCTCTGAAGAATCTTCCTGAGCGCTGATAGGCCAACAAACAATTAAGTTCCTCGTCTCTGCCCATTATCCTAAGCCTTCATCAATAAATCATTAGACTCCGCATGGATTTGATAACACATTTTTAATCAAATATTTTCCTGGGGCCCCATACACCCTAAGGATCGTTCTGTTCTTTGGGCTCGGCACAGCTGTGAAAATGCACATGTTTACTAATTTATATAATTCATTTCATGCTTCCCATGTTCCCTGCACCATGCTAAACACGTTGTTAGCATTAATTTCATTTCATCTTCACATCACCCTCTTTGAGGACGGTTGGCACATCAGTTTTCCTTTTCTTCTACCTGGCGAGTCCGAGGCTCAGAGAGGTAGACTGACTTGCCAGAAGTCTCACAGCTGAGGAGGTAGCCCAAGCAGGGTATGACCCAGTACCTGTGTGGCCAACTGTCCCACTCTCCCGTTTTCAGCGGGACGGGTCTGTCATGTCTCCGTGGGGCTGGAGCATCTGCAGCTGGGCAGATCCTCTTCCTCCAACCACAACATACACGGGTCAAGTGCCTCCTATTGACCAAGTATGCCAAAGCACTCGCCAGGCCCTGGATGGCTCACCCGGGCCCCAGAGAGGTGTCAGCGATTCGCAGGCAGGCTGGAAGGAGTTGGGCGGGAGCTGCAGCAGCAGGACAGGGGCAAGGGAGGGGAGCCAGACACCGGGGGAGAAACTCCCAGGCCCTGGGCCTCCTGAGCTTTGTATCAGCTCTGTGCAGGGATCTCATTCTGACCGACGGACATGGGGGAACCCAAGGCCCAAATGCTCAGGTGTCACTGGGTGTACGTGGCAGAGCCAGGCCCAACGCCGAAGGTCACTGTGCCCCAGGTGGGTCCCAGGAGAGCAAGGGAGGAGCCCAGAGGCAGGGCAGCAAGGGGAGAGGATCGGCATGGGGACATCTGCAGCAGGGAGGGACCGTGGGCGGGGCATGGCCAGCAGCTCAGTTTGATCGAGCTGCCTTGTTGGCCCCTCCTGTATGCCAGCCTCGCGCTGGGCACTGGGGATCACGGATGAATAAGTAAGATGTGGCCTGGCCTCAGGGAGGGCCCCGTGGAGGGCCGGAGAAGCCGGGTGAAGTCTGGGCAGCAATGGCAGAGGCGGTTACAGGAAGGGGTGATTCGTGTTCCTGGTCCTCCGGCTTTGCAGAAAAGGAATTCCAGGAGGAAAGGCGCAGCTGGGGAGAAGACAAATGCGCAAAGGCTTGGCAGTGGGAAGCAGCACCTGCAGCACCAGGGGCCATAGGTGCGGTGTGGGTGGTGGAGTGTGACCTGTCACGGGCCTCCTGAGCCCGCCAAGGCCCCTGCTCCCAGCTCCAACACCACCCTTCTGCCTCCCCATGGAGTTTCCTCTTCCCCTGGCACCCACTCTCACCCAGGCTCCCACAGGGCCCTTGCAGGCCTTTTGCTCCAGCCCTCAGCCACCTGCTATCCAAACTGCTCTGCGCGGCTCTCCAGTGGCTTGGCTGTGCCTAGACTTGGTCTCCCAAAGAGATTCCAAGGTCCCCCGAGGAAGCTCATCTCCGTCACCTTGTTCTCCAGAAACTCGGCAGCCCCTGGCCCGGGCCGGGGCCCAGGCGGGTGGGAGACATCGGGCTGGTGGTGGATGTGCAGGCTGTGCTCATCAGGCTGCAGAGAAGGCACAAGGTCCCACATGCAGCCTGGACCCGGGCAGCACCTTCCAAGCTGCCAGAGGGGCTGCGGCCTTATACGTGAGGGGACTGGTTGCGGGGGGACGGGGGGCAGGACACCAGGTCCTGGATAATCAGTGAGGATCAGCTCCCACTGGGGAGAATAGCAGAGACGGGGATGCAAAGCCAAAGGCCCCGAAGCCAGCAGGAAGCCAGGGGGCTCCAGAAGGGCTGCCCAAGGGAGTGCCCATGGCTGCGGGGTCTTTAACCTTCTCACCAGAACTGGGCAGATCCCCGGAGTGCAGCAAGGGCTGGGGGGCAGGAAGACAGAAGAAAAGTAGGACACAGTGTCGGGTGTTACAGGGCACCCATGGTGGTGGCGGTGGCCGGCCTGGGGGAGGTTGCCGGTGTCTGTTTCCAGGTGGGGAGGTCCAGACTGGCTGGGCAGGTTGGCTGCCCCATCAGGGCTCAGTTGGCAGGACTGCCAGCCACACATTTGGCCAGCATTGCTGGGGTGCCAACTATGGGGCTGATGCTGTGTGCAGAGCTGAACATGAAGTCACTGGGTCCCACCCCCAGGCGGCTCACACTCAGCTCCGGTGACAGACAACTGCCTCCCCTCCTCCCCTCACCTCCAGCTTGCTCCCTCCTGGCTTCTTTTGGCCAAAGAGGATAATGAAACGTGTTGGGTTTTTTATTTATTTATTTGAGAGAGAGAGAAAGTGAGAGACAGAGCATGAGCGGGGCAGGGGGAGCGCAGAGGGAGAGGGAGAAGCAGGCTCCCTGCTAAGCAAGGAGCCCGATGTGGGACTGGATCCCAGGACCCTGAGATCATGACCTGAGCCGAAGGTAGACGCCCAACTGACTGAGCCACCCTGGCGCCCTAAAACGTACTGGTTTTAAAAGCCCTCTCTCTTCCACCTCATGATGAGTTGTAGGCTGTAAGTGAACAAGAAGGAGGGGGATGAAATGTCCTGTTTAACAGGCAATTGGCTCCTAGCAGATGGGTTTTATTGGTCATAGAGACCAGAGCCCCAGAGTAAGATCTGTGATGGGGGCACTGCTCGGGCCCCCTCCAGGCCCAGCAGCTGGCCAGCCCTCAGCCAGCAGCACCTGACTGGCCTCAGGTGAGCTCTAGATGCTCACACATGGAGGCAATAACCTCAACCAACTGATAAGTCACCCTATACATATTTCAATAGTGTGCCAGTCTTCACAATTTCCTAGGTTTTTCTTTAAATTCTTTATGGCATCGCTGTGTTTTGTGGATCTTTAAGGAAAACATGGTGGTCCTACAAACTCCATCCATTCATTCATTCATTCATTCTCAATTACTGAGAATTTGATCTGTGAATAACCTGTGCCTGGGCTCTCTGGGAAGGTTCAGAAATCAACGCACTTAATTGCTGCCCTCGGTAGATTCCCCAAAGTCAGGAATTATGGCATTATGTCTCATGTACGTCGAGGCTCCTAGCACAGCGCCTGGCAGGTAGTGGGTGGACGATTGGTGTAGAGTGAATGGAAGACTGTTCTTAGGGGTGGCACCTGCAAGATGTCCTTTTTTGAAAGCCACTGGGCCCTGTGCCACATAAAGACCCTTTAGGATGACAAGAATGATGTGGGTGAGACGTGTCTCAGCCCCTTTATCCCTGAACTGTTGAGATATCCGTCTGCTCCTTCTGAGGCTTGCTAAACAGGCAGATTCCTGGGACCCACCCCCAAGATCTGACTCTCTAGGGCTGAGGTCAGGCCTATGAAGCTGCATTTCAGCAAGCTTTCCTGGCTGATTCATTAGACCACACATTTGAAAACAACAGAATGGCCCAACCCAAATCCAACCCCAGTGGTCCGTCTGGACACCTTTGCCTCCTTTCCACAATGTCACATGTAGTGGCCTTGGTGGCTTGTCAGCCTAGCTTTCCTCTCTTCTGACTATACCCCCCCAAACACACACACACACACACACACACACGCATGCACACACTGCCTTAGAGTTCCAGCTCACCACCGCTTGCCAATCTCGGTACCACCACGAAGGTCCAGAGGGTGGGCACATAAGCCACTTTGCACAAATCAGAGCCAAGTCTCAAGTGGCAGTTTTTACCTCACTGATACTCGGTATCTGCACTGATAACGTAGGGATATTGACACTGAGTGGGCTTTCTTTTGTGAGAACTGCTACTTGAGAGCCTATCATGCATAATAGATGCTATATAGCTATTCATTTCCCCCATTTTATTTTAATATCTTGTAATTCTTCCTTGGGATCTAGCTGAACGCCTGGGACTCGATTAGCTCTCTGCTTCCCATACTAAGCTGACGGTTCAGATGGGGGCCAAGACTTTGTCCCACACTCGGCAGATGCTCAGCCAGTGAATAGACTGAGTGCGAGGGGCAGATAGCACCGCACTCCGGAAGCAGTGGAGGTGGGGGCGTGCACTCTGCTCTGCCCTCGGCAGAGAGAGAGCGAGCGAGCAGAAAAGCAGAAAAGGTTTAAGTGTATGGAAGAGTGATTTTTTTTTTTTTTTTTTTACTGCCCTCTCAATCTATCTGCCTATAGAATAAGATTTGCATAGTGGTATTGGGGAGAGCTCAGCAGCTTGTGATTTAGGGATGTAAATTGCTTTTTAATTCGGAAGAAAAAAACAATTTGGTCTCAAGCAGGGTTCTCTTTAGATGTACAGCCCAGGCTGGTTAATTACTCTTCCGGCTACAGGGCATTGGTTAAAGACTCTCCGGTGCGCCCTATAACTCTGGGAGGGCTGTAATTGCCACGCTAACTCCTAAATTTCCCTCTGGTCAGAGTGCCACAATCCATTCTCATTTAGCAAATCTGCTTGGAATTTATTATTCTCTTTTAGACTTACTCCAACCTTAAATTTTCCCCTTGCATAAAGTCCTTATTGTTCTCATACATTTGTGCCCTGGGGCCACCCCAACCTGCCCTTCAAGGACATAAGCTCCTGGCCCTGCCGCCTGGAAGAAGAGGTGCCAGTGTGCTCAGATAAACAACCACCACCCAACAACCACTGGTCCAGGGGGCACAACATCCCACAGCTGTGCTAAGCACATGTGTTATATATATTTATAGACATATCAATGTTCATATATATATAACATGTATTTATCAATATATATACACATATGCTTTTATATGCATATACGTGTGTATGTATAATTTTGTAGGTAGGGGTAGAATTATCTCCCACTTGGCAGATGGGGAAATCGAGGTTCACAAAAATGAAGTAAGTTTTTTTGGTCACACACCCGTTAAGTGACCGAGCCAAGTGTGGAAAGTTCATTCAAGTCCAAAACTGTTATAATAATCACTGTGTTCACCTCTCTGCCTAGTAAGTAAAGCAGAGCCTGGCTAAAAACAGATCCTGGTGGTAGATCGCAGGAGACCCCTGCACTCATCAACACTCTTTTGGGGCACGTCTTGGGCACCCCCACAAATCCTCCTCCTGCCGTGCAGCCCACAAGCTTCTGTGTTATGGACTAGGCTATCCTGAGAGACTGAGAAATGCTTTCCAGAAGTTCAGGCACCCTCATCAGCCAGACTCGCCCTTTGCAAACGCAACCACCTGTATCTGGCGTACTTCATGAGCCCTCACTGGGCTCTTCCTTAAGCACTTACAAACGGACTACTCAACCACTGCACTTGGAGGGTTTTCCAGGCATTAACACTAAGGTCAATGGCCTTCAGCTTCATATTTGGAAATGGACTTTGTTTTGTTTTCCAGTTTTGCACATCAGCGCTGCCCTTGTTGGTGGGAAGACTCTCTCTCTCTCTCTCTCATCTTTTCTGTCTTGAGGGATTCCAAACAGTGGATTCTTTGAGGTCATATTATCAAGTTCTTGTCCTGTTTGAAATACAGCTGTGTGAGCCCAGGACTTGAATGATTTAAATGTCTGGGAGGCTCTGGCGGGGCTAGCCGGCAGGTGGGCTCCTCCCCACCTCCCCGCCCCGTCATAGCTGGCTGTACCCTCCCCATCTCTCCACTTTTCCTGGGCTTCCCCTCTTGCATCAAGTCCTTCATCCTTCTTACTCCTGTGAAAACCGTCAGGAACAGTGAAGGAGGCATGGGAGATTATGCGTTCCCTCTGTGCCCTGTGACCAGTGCAGCTTGTCACACACCTGCGTCCCTGCCAGCTAGGGGAAGCTGACACCTGGGGCAGAGCGCCCCAGCAGCTGCCGAACAGCACCCAATCCATTTCTTCCCAGGTCCAAGCGAAATGAAAAAGGGAATTAATTTTCTCTTGTCCTTGACTTTCTTCCTTCCAAACCTCAGCTCATTTGATACTAGAGTTTCCCTGACATTGCTCCCACCGCCCTGGAGCGTGCTTTAGCATTTGTCCTTGGCTGCAACCCTGCCTTTTGTCTGTCTTCTTCCAACATCTGCACTCAGACAGAGCTCCCCGTGCACCCACGGCTCTGCCTTCCACGCCTCTCGCGGTTCTTCTTTCCGCTCGGTGGAGATGGCACAGTTGCAACTGCTGGCAAGGGTTTAGCCCTTGCCCCGACCGTGGGTGCTGGAGCAGCCCTTCCCAGGAGTTACCAACTCCTGGCTCCCATAGGGACACTTCAATTAACACATCTATTTCCAAGCATATATATGGGCTTGTAGTTATTTTTTTAGACAGCGTTTTTGGTCTTAATAAAGAGCATCTATGTTTCAGCTTCATGAATATGTTTGAATCTCAAAGGGCCTGGATCATAGAGAGATCTGCAACCAGGGATTCAGGCTGAGTAAACATTTCCACCTGCTCACACTCATGTATAAGACATAAGGCTTTACTTAAATACATAAACACTGATCTCTTTGGATGGAAGTATACACAGAGAACACTGTCTCCGGGAGCTTGCTAATTTTTCCTTTCAGAGATCCCAAGGATCCTAGTCTAGGGATGTACACGCAATTAAGGACCAGTCTGGTGACTGATTAAACTTTTCCTTCACTTCCAAAAGGAGTGCATTCATTTCTTTTTTGCCTCCAGCCCAGTACCACTGACCACTGGCTGCTGAGTTAGCATGGTGATTTCAGCTACTCAACTAGCAAAATATTTTACATGATTCCATGGACAAGGTGAGAAAAGAGAAGAGGAAGGTACTTCAAGGAAAAGGTAGCCTCTCCGCAGCCCCCTTCCTCTTCACTCTCAGCTCTCATCAATTTGACTCTCCCGGGTCAAACAGTAGCTGGGACCTGTGGTGGCCTGTGGAAAGCCCTGGGCACTGTGGGGATCATAGTCAAGGAAACTGATATAGGACTTTCTCCTCCAGGATAAAGGATGATGAGGATGGCAGGCATCGTAAAGCAGCAGGCCATGAGAGGAGCTTACCTGCAGAAATCCGTCCCCCAGGGGAGCAGGGGATATGCCATCCCTCCCTCCCCCATTCTCCCATCTTTCTGGTCGAGAGAGCTGAATAAGTGAACTGAGTTCTCCATGCTCTGGTGGCTGAAAGAAAAGGAGAGACCAGGAGATGTCCTCCACACACCTCAAAGGGATGGTCATCTTGTTTGCTGCAGCAACAGTGACCCACAGTGAGGGGATTACTCACTAACCACCAATCTAGAACTTGTGATATTCCAATAAAAGATAGAAACTCAGGGGGGTCACAAAGAAAAACAATGGTGCATCTGTAGTGGATGCCGTAGTGTGTCACCTAGACTCCCCTATGAAGAATGAAGATTTTCTTCTGCCCTCCCTCCCTCTCCCTTCTTGAGCTTCTGAGAGACCTGTAGGCAGAGAGCACTCAACTGCCCGCCAGCCTTCTTTGGGAATTGCATTGGCACATCCAAGGTCATACCAACTTTCCAGGACAGATAACACTGAATACCTGACAAGGTGCAGGAGTATAAAATCTCACCCCCTCACCTCAGCTCTGGACAAACCTGAAGGGTCATACTTTGGAGCTTTTCATTAAATCAGGCTCTGTGGAGACTGCCCATTACAGCTCAACTTCTCCTCTTCCCAATCCTGCTTCCTTCCCTCTTCTCTGGGGATGAGCCCAGGAGAACTCCCCTAATAGACTGGCAGGCTGCTCTCCAACTCAGTCTCCTTGCTGGGGAATCCCACCTGTGTCTCCACTAAGGGGACCCAGGGAGGATGGTCTATCAAAAAAAAAAATGCACACCTAGCCAAGGAGAGCTCCTCCCTTGATCCCTAAATGTTAGATAAAAACCGAGCTGTAGTTTCATTGGACCCTGGTTATTTACTAAATGGTACATCTCTAATCATTTTCTTTTTCTTTTCTTTTTCTTGTTGTTGTTGCTGTTGAAAAGACTGATATTTTAACAGAAGAAGATGTTGCCTGAAAAAAAATTTTTTTTAAGTTTTTATTTAAATTCCAGTTAGTTAACATATAGTATAATATTAATTTCAGGTGTACAATCTAATCACTTTCTTCTATGATAATTGCTCTTTTCAAGTGTTCCATTTCTTCTGTGGTCAATTTTGAAAATTTAGTTGCTATGAAATGATCCATTTCTTCTAGATTTTACAATCATTGCTCAAAAGTTACACATATTATTCTCTTGTATTTTATTTTCTCTTGTCTATGTCAGCTTTCAAATTCCTTATCTCTAAGACCAAACAGAAAAACAGAGCACTTCTTGGCAATCAAAAGGAGCAAACACACACAAAAAGACTTTCTGAAGCTGAAATGTGGTTTTTCCAACTTTCCAATGTGGCAAGTGAAACAAAGCAAAGATGACACTGTTGAGATGTGAATTAGTGGCCTCGAGAGTCAAGTGAAAATACACACTAATGCACAGAGCAAAAGCTAAAGAAATGAAAACAATGAAGGAAAAGTCTAGAGAGCTGGAGGGTGGAACCAGGAAACCTGACATGCAAGTGTTGGGGATCTAGAAGAAAACAAAAAGGGATCACATAGCAAAAAGATAATCACTAAATTAAAAAAAAAAAAAAAAACAGGAGAAAATTCCTGGGTGGAGAATAATGGGTTCTAGGAAATGTGAAATATATAAATCTTAAATTCAGAATCTGGAAAATGAAAAGAGGAAATTTCAAGGGAAATTCTAACAACATCTAGACCTAAAAGCACTAAACTATCTGAGCAACACCAGGTCAGCAGGGGCAGTGGTTGGGGACAGAAATAAGAGACATTCCAAATGTCTCTTCCAGGATTGGGAGAGGGGAAGCTGAAGGGGAAGGGGAAATGGAGCATGGGTCATTGAAGGTATTCTAACAGTTTTATGTCGTAGGGTAACAATGAGGGGAAGGCAATGTGAAAATAGAATGTCTTGCTTGGTAAAATAGTATCTTGCTAAGAAGAAGAAGGAGAAGAAGAAGATGAAGAAGAAGAAGGAGAAGGAGAAGGATACAAAAATAAGTGATTATGAGTACAAGGAAAGTAACAGAAAATGTTAATAGAATATAACAGTTTTATTAGAATGTATAAATTAACAAAGGGAAAAATAAGATGAGTAACAGTTTGATCAAACCAGTGAAAATATAGATAAATCACAACTATAAAGCAACATGAAAGGGAAGAAAAAGCAGGAATATAAGTTTTCAAATCATTTGGGAATAAACTGAATTATGTCTTTAAAAGACAGAGTTTATCAGAGAGGGTTAAAAGCCAAAAACATTTATACACTGTTTAAATAAATACACTTAAAAGAAATTGACGATGAAAGATTCAAATGAAAGGAATGGGAAGAAGAATGCCAGGCAAATGCAAATGAATAAAAGGCAAGAGTGGCAACAATATTCAATATTAGACAAAGTAGAATTTAAGGTTAAACACTAAACAGGACAAAAAGGGACACTGCATAACACAGTGGTGAATATGAAGATATTTCATAAATTGTATGCGCAAAGCAATGTATCAGCTAAACATATAAAGCTAAACATTAGAAATGTAAAAAGAACTTGATTTTTAAAATTATACACAGGGATGCCTGGATAGCTCAGTCAGTTAAGCAGCAGACTCTTGGTTTTGACTCAGGTGGTGATCTCAGGGACATGAAATCATGAGATCAATTCCCATGTGGGGTTCTGTGCAGGACTAGAGTCTGCTTGTCCCTCCCCATCTGCCTCCCCCCACCCCTCCACATGCACCTGCTCACTCTTTCTTTCTCTCTCTCTCTCAAATAAATAAATACATACATACATACATACATAAATAAAATCTTTTAAAAATAAAAAATAAAATTAAACACAAAGATTTCAATACAATTCCATTAGAATATTTCATACTTAATTAAATTAAATATAGACATATATAATTTTAAAAGCTCAATAATCTTGACTATATATAAAATTTATAATTGCTTTATATAAAGAATATACTTATTCTATGTTCACAAACTATATAAAATATTGATCCTGTTCTTTCCCCAAAAGAAATGTTTTGAATATTCAAAAAAGTAGAGATTATATAGCTATAAAATAGAGGCCACATTTTCTAATCATATCCTAATAAAATTAGAGGCAGATAATAAAAACTGGCCAAAAATCTTAACTACTTAGAAATTAAAATATATAACCTTAGAAAATCCTTAGATTGAGAGAGAAACCAAAAGGGATATTACAACTTCTGAAGAAGTCAATTAAAAGAACACTTTATACATAACCCATGGGTCAGAAAAAGCCATATTAGTAAAAATTAATAGTCTTAAATGCTTTAATTATTTAAAATTAACATTAAGACAGTTCAGAATTCAAGAAATTAAAACAGATAAACAAAAGACGTTTTTAAAAACTAGAATAGGAAACGTGCCAAGACAAAAGTTGAAACTAAAGAAATAGGAAAACATTTCAAATAAGAGAGAGTGAAAATAAATCTGAAGTCAAGTACTTGGAAAACAACAATAACATGAAATATGTTTTCACAAATTTGATTAAAGAAGAAAGAGATTAGTAATGTGAAAGTAAGCAAAAACACAAATGCAAGAGAAATTAAAATACAAGAAATTAATATATGCAACTTTTTGGTAACGATTTAAAAATTTAGAAGTGGATGATTTCCTAGAAAATACAAATTACCAAAATTGACACCAGAGGAAGCAGAACACTTGAACAGCAATTATGGTAGAAGAATTACGAACATGAGAACTATGACTTAGTAAATAATCAGGACCCAATAAGGTCACAGCTGATTTTTATCCGATACTGACACACCAGGTCAGTGTCATATGACCTACTCCTAGCCCTATAAAAAGATGGAGAACTCTCTTGATTTATTTTATGAAGACAGCATAACTTTAATACTAAAAACCAAAAAGGAGATTATTTTATAAAAGGCATAGGCCAATCTCACATATGTCTGTAGATGGGAAGAGTCAATCTAAACTATTAGTGAGTAGCCTATAATGATGCTTCAAAAGAAAAAAATAGTCTAAACTGAAGTAGGGTTTATTCAGGGAATGCAGACTAGCTCCATATCTGGAAATCTATTAATATTATCCAGCATATCAATACATGAACAGAAAAATTATGTGATCCCATCAGTAAATGCTTAAAGAACACTTGATACTAAGTCTGAAGCCATTTCTAATTAAAACCTAAGTAAAATAGTAAAAGAAATTACTGAAATATGAATATAATCATGACTTAATTATAATAAATATAACAATTAAATATTAGGTTACACAAATATAACAAAAAATGAAAGCAATTATTACTCTAAATGCCAACTGCCTAAAAATATTTAGATTAGAAGTCAGTAACTAAACAGAAATGCTTTCTCTCATTATAATTACTCAAGTATTTCTTTCTGATAAATGAAATGAGCCAAAAAATGCTATAAACATTAGAAAAGATAAGATAAAATGCCCTCTTTTTATGCTGAGTGGATTATTGAGTTTCTAGAAAATTCAATAGGTTCTAATTAGAAAAACTTACCGAAGTGTATAAGAGAATTTGGCAAGGTAGCAGGATATAAGGTAAATATACAAAAATCAATGGCTTCTATTCCAGCAATGTATATGACAAATGAAAATTTAAAAAAAGTGTTCCATACACAAACTAGGAAATGCTAAAGAATGAGGTTAATAAGAAAAGCACAAGACCCACGTGAAGAAAATTGTAAGATTTTATCAAAGAATATAAAGTAAGATCTGAACAAACGGAGACAGATAAAAGTATTTTCAGATGGAGAGACTTGGTATCATCCCAACTTGATTTTTCCAGAGTTGGTATCTGTAAATACAGTGTAATTCCCATTTGAATCCTAATAGGACTATTTGAACTGGATAAAAGGATCTTGTGCTTTATATTTTTAAAAAAATGTCTGAGACAATGTATTTAAATATATATATATATATTTGATATATTTTTTTAAAAAAAGAAACAGAGTGAGCACTTGCCCTACCAAATATCACAACATGCTATGAAGTTCCTATAAACAAATTTATATGTTATTTCCATAAATGTAAATAAATAGGTCTGTGAAACAGAATGGGAAATCTAGAAATAGGCTATAAAATAAGCGAGAAATAAAACAGTAAATGAATGCTAATCACCAATTTGTGAGAAATATAAACAAAAATAAATTTCAGATAACTTAATGATTTAAAATGTGAAAAAAATAAAAATTACATCCAAGAGCCTATACCTTTAATCTAGAGACAAGGAGACCATCCAAATTGATCTGGAAAACCAGAAGGTTTTTTTGTTTTTGTTTTAAGATTTATTTATTTATTTTAGAGAGAGAGAGCAGGAGCAGGAGGGGCAGGAGAGGGAGAGAGAATCTCAAGCAGACTCTGTGCTGAGCAGAGCCAGATGCAGGGCTCAATCTCACAATCCTGAGATCACTATGTGAGCCAAAACCAAGAGTCGAAGACTCAACTGACTGTGCCACCCAGGTTCCCCTAGAAAACAAGAAGTTTTAAAAGCAGAGCAGAGCAATTAAAAACTTAGGTATAGCAAGAGATACTAAAAATTAAGTCCATACACACAAATAGATTTGGGAAATATTTGCAATGCAATAGATAGGGTTAAATCTATAATATGTAAAGAGATTATATAAATTGACAAGAACTGGACAAACAACTGATAAAAAAATAAGTAAAGAAACAAAGAAGACAATAATCTGCTGGAGAGCAGATTTATTTATTTATTTATTTATTTATTTATTTTTAAGGATTTTATTTATTTATTTGACAGAGAGAGAGATAGCGAGAGCAGGAACACAAGCAGGGGGAGTGGGAGAGCGAGAAGCAGGCTTCCTGCCGAGCAGGGAGCCCGATGTGGGACTCGATCCCAGGACCCTGGGATCATGACCTGAGCCGAAGGCAGACGCTTAACGACTGAGCCACCCAGGCGCCCTGGAGAGCAGATTTAAATGATCAACAAACATTAAATATATGCAAATTCTGAAGCAGTCAGGGAAATGTAAATTAAGGTAGCAATGGTGATGTGCAGCATGGTGACTATGGTTAAAAAGATTATACTGCATATTTGAAAGTTGCTAAAAGAGTAGATCTTACAAGTTCTCATCACACACACAAAAAAATTTGTTACTGTATATGGTGACCGATGTTAACTAGACTTATTACAGTGATCATTTTGCAATATATACAAGTATTGAATCATTATGTTGTACACCTGAGACTAATACAATGTTATATGTCAATTATACTTCAGTAAAAGAATTACCAATGAGCAGTCACTTTATAACTCTCAGGTATGCAAAAACTAAAACACTGGAAATGCCTTCTGCTGGTTTCTGTGTGGAAATATGATCTATAACAGCGATTTTGGAAAGTGATCTGGCAGCATCTATTAAAATTAGGAGCAGTCTCATTTCTCAGAGTTTATCTCATAGAAATAAAAGCACCTGTATGTGTGCACGTATATACAAGAATATTTATTGCTTGTACAGAAAAAAAAATTCCTATCAATTAGGAATACATGAATAAATTATGGCACATTTTTCATATGACAGCCTGTTATGCAAGCATTTAACAGGGTACATTAGAGCTATGACAGGCGACCTATGAGTTGGAGCTCCAAGTTGGAGTGGTTTTCATGAGTTACTATTTTTTTTTTTTTTTTTGGTGAAAAATTTATATTTAGAGTTAGCCAGCTGGACTCAGTTTAGATGATCCCAATTTTGTTGGCAACATCCAAAGCATCATAGTCAGGAGCCAGTCGAACATATGCCTTCTTCTCTCCAACAGGCCTGATCAAGGTGTTGACCTTGGCCACGTCAATGTCATAGAGCTTCTTCACAGCCTGTTTGATCTGGTGCTTGCTGGCCTTTACCTCCACAATGAACACAAGTGTGTTGTTGTCTTCTATTTTCTTCATGGTTGACTCAGCAGTCAGGGGAATTTGATGATGATGACATAGGGATCAAGCTTGTTTCTCCTGGGGGCGCTCTTTCAAGGATATTTGGGCTGCCTTTGGAGACGCAGTGTCTTGGGTCGTTGGAATATAAGCGACGTGCCAATCTCTTTTTGTGTGTGTGTGTGTGTGGACGCCTTTCAGCACCGCTTTCTTGGCCTTCAAAGCCTTTGCTTTGACTTCGGCTTTGGGAGGAGCAGGGGCTTCCTTCACCTTCGGTGCCATCTTTGTGAAAGGGATTCTTGAGTGATTATTGATAAAATAATATAAAGTATGTAAGATTAATGTAGAACATTGACCAAAAAAAATACAGAATGTGCATGTATGGTGATACATGTGTCTATGAAACCATTATATTTATGCATGCATGTAAAATTATGAGTGTGCATTTAAAATTAAATTTATTACCAAGTATTATAAAATAAAAAGGTGTAGGAGTGTGCATGGGAGGAAAAGATGACTTTTGAACTGGCTGAACAACCACAGGGTTGATGCACACATTAGAATTAATTTGGGAGGAAGATTGAGAACTCTGTTCTTGCTCTGGTTCTAGTTCTTGTCACCATCTTGGTCATGATATTAGAAAGATACAGAAACTATGTTGGTTACACTTGCAGATAAAGGAAAGAAGGATGAGATAGCTATTATGTTTGACAACAGAAATAAGATTCAAAACAAGCCAGAAGATTTAGCCCAGAGCTATAAAATGAACATTAATCATGATAAATATGAAGTCCTGCATCTAGATTTGAACATACCCATTTCCTTAAAACATCTGTGTGGTAATTATCAGTTTCTGGTCTGTGAGTTCTATGAAGTCATTGACTCTGTCTTATTTATCTTCCAGCCCCCACTACCGACTACCCAGCATAATGCCTGGCCCATAATTGCACAGGACAGAGCCTGAATAAGGTCTGAGGGGGCCAGGGGAGACAAGATACAAAGCCAACCTGCACAGGGGGGAAGGCAAGACACACACGAGGGGCACCTGCTGTTGTCAGATTCCATGCGGGAGCATTTTAACCTCCTAAGATCCCTGGAGAGTGAGTAATACTGATACACTTTACAGATTAAGAAAGTAAGGGTAAACTAGGTATGTCACTTGTTCCAAATTACAAAGTACTAAAAAGAAAGAATGGGGATTTGAACCCAGGGTTTCCCTGACTCCAAAATCTCCCCCAAAAAACTGGTAGGAGAGCAAATGTTATTTTAAAATCATGGGCGCTTAGAGCTGGAAAATCTCAGAGGCAAGAAGTCAGGGTGCGGCTGGGGTGGGGTGCTTGAGCCCTGGGCACCCCTCGGCTATCACCGTCACCACCGCCATCTTTAACCAGAGCAGCTTTGCTTTATTCTTTTTTGCTTTATACTTCATGAGAGTTGTTTTATTTTTTGTAAGACTCCATTTAACTGAAGAATTCCTTGACTGGAAAACAAAAAAAAAAAGAGCTTAAAACCAATGATCGCATGCATTCCTGATCTTTATTACACACGTGAGAAAAATGGAATTCCAAGAAGATAGCGAATTGTTTGAATTCTCGAGGCCCAGCCAGGGCTGGCCGCAGACCACCAGCAGCCTGGGTTTCTCCTGTGGCCTGTGGCCTCCCGGGGTGGGAGATGGGGGTGGGGGCTGTTTTCAGGTGGAAAGGTCCACAGGGCCACTGTCTCTCCACTCCTCGGCCCAGACTTGCCCAAGCCACATTCCTATTACCCACATGGCTGCTTTTCCTGTCCATCCTCTGGGGGAGGGCCAGGGGCTTGCCATAAGGGGTCTGTCAATCTTTCCCTGAGTGCATCCACTTTTCCAGAAGGCTGTGCTCCCCCCAGATGCTTAAAAGCCCATTTGGGACCCCCTGTGGGGTGCCTGAGACTGCCCCACACCAGGAAGCGAGTGAGTTGCTTCTTGGTTGCTTTCCTGCCTGTGCCCCCTTGACTAAGCAGTGCTGGGTCAGCGCTGTCCACCCACTTTCCCTCCCGCCAGGAGGCTGGCCTGGTGACCCAGGCAGGCCCTCTCCCCTCAAGCCCCCGAGAAACATCACCAGCTCTGTCTCAACCATTGCATTGTCTCCCTGCTCTTCCGGAAGTGGACAGCCTCAGACACTGAGAAGGAACCCAGGCTTGAGGCAGCACACCTGACTGAGGGCGCCTACGCCGTGATAGTTCCATCCAGGAGGAGTTGGGGGAGTAAAGCTACCTTCAAGTAGGAAATATAGTATTAGCAACTCTAGTCACTGGGCTGTATATTACATCCCCATGACTTGTTTATTTTATAACTGGAAATTTGTACCCACTGACCTCCTTTGGTCATTCTCAATTGTGCGTATTAGATAGAAGTTTACCACTAGAACTTTCTGTTTCTGTGTTGGTGAAAATGCCCTGCATCTGTGCTATTCAATATGGTAACTGCTAGCTACACGTGCCTTTGAGGGGTTGAAATGTGATCAGTCCAACTAGAGAACTGAACTTTTAATTTTATTTAACTTTAATTAACTTAAATTTAAATATCCACATGTGGCTAACAGCTACCGTACAGAACTAACTGGATTGGTTTCAAACAGATAAAACAGTGTTATTTCTTTACACAAATGTTCATAGCAATATTATTTATAAAAGCCACAAGGTAGGGCGCCTGGGTGGCTCAATTGGTTAAGCGACTGCCTTCGGCTCAGGTCATGATCCTGGAGTCCCGGGATCGAGTCCCGCATCGGGCTCCCTGCTCAGCGAGGAGCCTGCTTCTCCCTCTGACCCTCCCCCCTCTCATGTGCTCTCTCTCATTCTCGCTCTCTCAAATAAATAAATAAAATCTTTAAAAAAAAAAAAAAGCCACAAGGTAGAAACAACCCAAGCTTCATTAACAGCTGAACAGATAAATAAAACTTACTTTATCCACACAATGGAATAGTGGAATAGTATTCAACCATAAAAAGGGAATGAACTACTGACATGGATGAAACTGGAAAATATTACACCAAGTGAAAGAGGTCAGACACAAAAGACCATATATTACATGATTCCATTCATAGGAAATGTCCAGACTAGACAAATCCATAGAGACAGAAAGCGATTGGTGGTAGCCAGGGCCTGGGGCGCATGGGAAGGAATGGAGAGCAACCGTTGATGTCTTTCCTTTTGGGGTGATGAAAACATCTTGCATCTAGAGGTCATGGCTGCCCAACATTGTGAATGTACTAAATGTCACTAATGGTAAATTTTACTTTATCCATATTTTACCACAATAAAGAAAAACAAAATGAAAACAAACCAAAGACAGTATCATCTCTCTTTATTCCTTTGGAAAAGGGGGTGAAGTCCTTTGGCCTCAGTGGAACTTCAGCCCCCAAGGCATATTCAGCTTCTTGCCACTTCCTTCCCCCATCCCAAGGGCAGAAGACACTCCCCACGGGTGACAGCTGAGCTGTTATCTCCGAAGGGACCAGAAAGAGCCACACAGTGACAGGGGCAGGGAACAAGCCACCAGTTAAGGTTCTCCTAGTCCTCCCAGGGGCGTTGGGGAGTATCCTGGAAGGAGGTTCTGGCATGGCCCCCCTGAGTGTCTAAGACATGGCAGCCCCGCCTCTGGGAGCTTGTTCTCCCTTCCAGGACACTGAGGAGAGATGATTAACAGCCCCTTCCGTGGGCCCAGCCCCCATCAAGGCAAAGCGTGTGCCTATTAATCAGGCAGGAGTGCTCTTTGCTTAGACACGCGTTTGGGGGAGCAGGCCCCCAACATTCATCGAGGATGCTGTGTGGAGCTCCTAACCTTTCCCTGCAGTCTGATAGGGGTCCCACCTCCCTTCACACACACAGAGCTGGCCAAAAGGACAAGGCACCGTAATTTAACTGGGGATGCCACTCAGAAAGTGGTGTGCCTTCAGAAATGACTCAGAAATGAGACCACGCTCCTGACTCCCCAAATCAATATTCACTGTCCAGGTGGCACTTGAGACTGCCGTCGTGGAGACGCCCTCCCTGGCTGCCAAATAAAATAAATTGTGAAGTCACCTGGTCACAAGAGAAAAATGACCCCCGACCAGGGAGAATGTGGTGTTTGAAGGAAGCACAGAGAACTCCGCACTGTGTCCCCAGGCTGCCACTCGACCTTTCAATTTTCAAGTCTGTCGAATGGAGCCAGTGAGCCTGTCCTGCTATACTCGCAGGCTTAAAAGAGGACAGGCTTCTGAAGTCAGACAGACCTGAGCTCAAATTTTCTCTCTGCCACCTACGAGCTATGTAACCTGGGATAAGTTGTTCGGTCTTCCTAAGTCTGTTTGCTCATCTGTAACATGGGTAGAAGAAAGTCTACTTGACAGGGTTGTCATGGGAATCAACTGGCATAATGGCTTGTGAAACCATCAGCGCTATGCCTGGCCCTTCGTAAGAAGTGCTCAATAAATAACACCTATTATTATAATTATATATACTGTCAAACACAGCTCTAGATGGGGAAGCAGTTTCAAAATGTGTGGCCTATTTTGCTAGGGTGACACGGTCTTGGAAGCACTGCAGAGATAGGCAGAAAAAGTTGGGAATGAGCCTTGGGGCACTGCCACTGGCAAGTGGGGCAAAGTCCTATTACGTTTTATCCTGTGTCCCACCTTGGGTTCTCAAAATGGGTCCCAGCTGCTCAAGAAACGGGCTCTTAGCCACCAGAAAAGTTTCACTGTGGGTCCCTCTTATAGATTGAATGTGTGTGCCCTCCCACTTTCATATGGAGAAACATCCAAGGGGATGGTGTTCAGAGAGGGGACATGTGGGAGGGAATTAGGTCATGAGGGTAGAGCCTCATAAACGGGATACTGTCCATATAAAAGGGACACAGAGAGCTCCCTCATCTCCTTCCACCATGTGGAGACACAGAGAAAAGATTGCCTTCTGAAAGCCAGGAAATGAGTCTACCAGACACGCATGCAGTCTGCTGGTGTCTTCATCTTGGACTTCCCAGCCTCCAGAACTGTGCAAAACAAATGTCTGTTGGTCAAGCCACCCAGCGTGTGGTATTTTTGTTATAGCAGCCCGAATAGACCAGGACAGCCCTGGAAATGACTCTGCTAATTGTCCAGAATGTGGGTCTATACTTCTGTGGCTTACTTCTTCCTCCCCAGCTCTGTCTCCCTGGGCTTCCCAACTCCGCTCCCCACACCCTGCTCAGATGACCCACCTTGGATGCTCTTCTCTGGTTATAACCCTGGCTTAGTTCTTTGGGATCCTGTGGGACCCACACTCTGGCTTCATCAGCTTGGACGCAAGAGCAAAACAGCCTCCTTTGCCACACCCCAACCTGCAGGACTAGAGCCAGCCTCGCAGGCTGCCCACCCTAGACGTCAGTATCCCCCTTCATAAAATAAGGATGTTGAGCCAGTGCTCTTGAAGGTTCTCTCCAGCTTTGACATTCTGTGATTCTAAATATTATTATTGGTATATACAGAATTTTTGTTGTTCTTCTTTTGTAGAATGCAACCTGTGAAATCAGCCAGGACACAGGTGGGTCTGAAAGGATGAGTCACTCTGGGGCAACTGAAACCCCAGATTAATTAATTCTTCTCCAAGTGTCTCCCATTTATCTCACCTCCATTAACCTTTGGGTCTGTTTATTGTGAGAAGCCTGAGCAGGACTGAAGCAGGATGATTTCTGCCCAAGGCATCAGTCAGCTGCCTGGGGTTGTCACTGGGGAGTAAGAAAAGCTGGGTGGAGAGGTGAGCAGAAGCCAGGGCTCAGAGATTGTCAGGACAGGAACCCTTCTGGAGCTGCCTCCTAGGGATGGAAAGTGAGACATCAAGTCCTCTAAAACACCAGCCTGCCACCCTACTCCAGGTGTCAGGGTCCCTTAGGAAGCTCCATAGCATTGAAAACTCTAGCTGTACTCTCCGTTTGATAGCCACTAGCTGCAAATTTAAACGATTAAATTCAAATACAAATTCAGTTCCCCATTAAACTAACCACATTTCAGGTGCTCAGTAGCCACAGGTGGCTACTGGCTACCATATTGGACAGCACAGATAGAGAATATTTCCATCATTACAATGGAATACAGTACTCCTAAGAGCATAGAAAATGAAGCCAACAATTCCCTGGCATCAGAAATATCAAAGTTGCAGGCGCCTGGGTGGCTCAGTCAGTTAAGCATCTGCCTTCGGCTCAGGTCATGATCCCAGGGTCCTTGGGATCGAGTCCCGCATCAGGCTCCCTGCTCAGCAGTGAGTCTGTTTCTCACTCTTCCTCTGACCCTCTGCCCGCTTGTGCTCACTCTCTCTCTCTCTCTCAAATAAAGAAATAAAATTAAAAAAGAAAAAAAAGAAGTATCAAAGTCGGCAATAACAAGGCATCCTGAGGTCACACACCAGTCCACTCTGAAGATGCCCAGCGTCTTATGACACCCCATACTTCCTCTCGGGTTCTGGTGGGCAGTTAGGCGGTACTGTTGGAGGGGCGCTGTTCCTAATGTCAAGATTAGAAGCTTAGAGTGATACCTGAAACCTCGGGCTTCCTCCTCTCTCATAGAACTCTCTGGAAGGATGGAAGTGGGAGAGGGCTCAGGGAAGGTGATCCACATATGAGCATTTTCTGCATGCGAGAGTTGTGCTAGATGTTATACACATGTTGTTCACTTAATCCCTACAACTAAGCTATGAGGTCAGGTATGCCTTAACAACTCCTTGAAGTCAAGGACTGCTGAGTTAATACTTGCCAAGTTCTTAGAACAGTGTCTGGGACATTGTAAGCACCATACAAGTGTTTGCTAAAGAAGAACGAATCCATCTGGGATTCCATATTCTTAGAAAGTTGGAGGCAGAGCAAGGGGTAGAATCTGGCCTGCTGCCTGTACTCCAGGGCTCTTTCTGCTACATCCACTGGCTACAAATCCTGACAAAGAGGACACTGATTGTTTTGGGTCATTCCATAACCTCATCATGGTCAGTCTTGACCAGCTGTAAACTGTGATGCCCTCCCTGCCCTAACCAAGAGATGGGCCTCTCTCTGCCAGGACTTTGACTTCTAAGCACAAAGAGACTGTGATGGAAAGAACCCCCCCTAGAGCTCCCTCACCCCAGCATCAGTGCCTAGAAAAGGGAATTGATCAGGTTCTACTGCCTGGGCTCCCAGAGCTGTCCTGTGATCTATCCTGTTCCCAACCTGGTTCTCCAACTACCTGCCAGCTTTTGTGAGCTGCATGACAACCCGTCATTCAATTTCCTTTTTGATACAACTGGCCAGAGTTGTTTTCTATAGCTCGCCATCAAAGAAGCTTGACTGATACTTCTTCAAAGGAATAGGAAGGCACAGCCTTGAAAAAGATTAAGGAGGAGGAAGAAAGAGATGGAAGAAACTGGAATGGAAAAGGGAGTTGGGTCTCAGCAGCCATTTTTCTACGCCTTGATAATCCCAAATGATTCTTCATGGAAAGGCAGGAGGCATTGAAGAGTGACATGACACATTGAGTAATTGGTGTGTCTAATTCTTCATCTTCCCTATATCCATACCTTTTGTCATGTGGTTTTGCTCCCATTAGAGGTGAGGTAGATTTCTCTACTCCCGGGATTTGGGTTTGGCCATGTGACTTGCTTCTCCAAAGAGACATTAATTAGTGAGCATGATGCATGCAGGGGCTTAAAATATGTTTGCACATTTGGGCTTGTCTTCCTGTGCTTCTGCAGCTACAGTGATAATCACAGGCCCAGGCCCTCTGGAGCAGAGTTGGACCCAGATCTTATAGTCACCCTGTTGAGCCCAACTTGGATTAGCAGAATCCCAGCTATCCACAGAAGCAAGAGTGAGAGTGAATGATTGTTGTTTTAAGCCACTGAGTTTTGGGGCAGTTTGTTGTACAGCATTAACTAACT
Source organism: Neomonachus schauinslandi (assembly GCF_002201575.2). Lineage (NCBI taxonomy): Eukaryota > Metazoa > Chordata > Mammalia > Carnivora > Phocidae > Neomonachus > Neomonachus schauinslandi. The sequence continues at coordinate 92,938,599 of NC_058405.1, read as the reverse complement.
GATATAAGTAGATTGTAAACCAAGGTGCTAAAGTGCTCTCATAAATAGTAGCCTGTTTATGAATAATAATAACGTATACCCCTTTATTTATTTATTATGTGTCAAGTCCTGGGTATTCACTTTGCATGTGCTAGTTCATGTAATCATCACCAACAGTCTTATAAGATTAGTGCTATACTATTATTGTCATTTTATAGGCAAGGGCACTGAGGCTCAGACTGGATGAATATTGCCAACATCATACAATAAGCAGGTGGTGGTACTGAGATGCAGGCCCAGGCATGTCTGCCTCTACATGTTGTACTTTTCATACCTCCTCCCTCCATCCCACCCCTTTCCTGGCTCTGACACTGGATTTAGATGACTCTACCCAAGATATCCCAAGCATGATATACAGAAATTTAGGCCCAGTGATTTTATTCTAGGAACCAGTGTCAGGCAACACAGATAAGGAAATGCGCTCCATTTCTCACTAAGAACAGGCAACTATTTGTTTAATAATAGTAAAGGAGGGCGCCTGGGTGGCTCAGTCGGTTAAGCGACTGCCTTCGGCTCAGGTCATGATCCCAGAGTCCTGGGACCGAGTCCCACATTGGGCTCCCTGCTCTGCGGGGAGCCTGCTTCTCCCTCTCCCACTCCCCCTGCTTGTGTTCCCTCTCTCGCTGTGTCTCTCTCTGTCAAATAAATAAATAAAATCTTAAAAAAAAAAATAAATAAATAATAAAAATAAAAAAAAATAATAGTAAAGGACCCTAAATGTCATCTCCTGCATTCTTTTTATATTCATAATTAAAAATTACAGCTCTGCTATTTTCTGTCTTCATCCCCTATACCAGGCTATTGAAAAGTACTGTGGATTTTCATAACTTCTAAATATCTTGCCAATCTGTCCATTTCCCTCCACTCTTCCACCACCCCTCTCCTGGATTTCATGATCCCTTCCTCCTGGCTCTCCATTTCGAGGGTCCTCCCTGATCTAGTCTCTATTCTGCAGCCAGAGTGATCTTCCAAAATGCAAATTGGACCAGCTTCTCACTCTGTTTAAAGCACTTTAACGACCTCTCAGTACTTTTAAAACAATGACAAATTACCTGCATGTGGCCTGCAAACTCCTGCATGACCTGGCCCCATCAAATTCTCCAGTACCTTCTCCCACCATGTTCTCTCTTACTGCTATGCTCCAGACACTGTGTATATCCTACTCTTCCCCAAAACTCCTGTGCCCCACACTTCCTTTAATCACAGGGCCTTTGTATACACTGTTCTTACTGGAGTATTCTTCTCACATCAGCCCTATCACCAGGTTAACTCGTACTCATCCTTCATATCACTCCTTGATCTCCATCTCCCCTAACCAGCATCCCCCTCCCGACTAAGTTAGATTTCCTGCATTCTTCTCCTGTGTTGACCTCTCAGTAGCTGATATTTATGCATTTGTTGTATGATTATTGGATTAAGGCTCCTCATCACAACTGGGTTGTTAGGGTCATGAGTTGAAGGACTATGTCACTCATCACTCACCTTCTACCACCAGACTTAGCACACTGCCAAGCCCGATAAGTAGTGGACAAATGGAGGAATACGTAATTGAATATCGCCCCCTGCTTATCCACAGCCACCCCCAAATCTACTCCTCCTGCAGCCTTCCTCATCTCAGTCAGTAGGACTCCATTGTTCTGGTTCTTGATTCCTTTCTTTCACTCATACCCTGTATCTGGTCTACCAGCAAATCCCATGTGTTCTACCTTTACCACGTATCCAGGATATAAGCACTTGTCACCTTTGCCGCCGCCCACCTTAGCCCAAGGTATCATTATCTTCCCCCTGGATCATGGCAGTAGCCTCTTAACTGCTCTTTCCCCTTCATCTCTTTGTCATGAGCCATATTTTTAATTGTTTTCCTCATTTATTGACTGTCTACCTCGCTAGAATACAAGCTCTATGATGGCAGGGATTTCATATGCTTGTTCACTGCTGCATTCCCTTAGGCTAGACCCTGTATGGCACGTAGTTGGTTTTCTACAGATATTTGTTAAATGGATTAACAAATATCATAGCTCAGTCAACCTTGCAAATCAGACAGCTAATGGCAGACACTAGGGAGTCCTGTCTCTAATCTGCCTGCTGATTCTCGGGAAGGCCAAGCATGTGCTTAGCTGTTAAGCACTTTTAATTTCACTCCTGCGTTGACTGCCTGAGGCCCACCCAACCAGAAGGTGACCGGGCCATAGCACAGCCAGCCCCCTCCTGCTCCTTAGGACTATTCTGAAGCTAGGGACAAGATTTAGAGTCAATCCCTGGGACAGGTGACACTGGCTTGCATCAGAATATAGATGAGGGTATCTGGATCTCTCCAGAGAGCTGTTCTGGTAGAGAGATGAGGAGGGTTTGAGTTCAGTGGGATAGGAAGGTGAAGTAGGGTCAGGGAAGAGCTCTGGGCAGAAAAGGAAGATCTGATTGAAGGAAGAAGCACCCCCTGAGGTCACAGCTTTACTGAGGCCTGGACTAGTCTGAGGTATCAAGTGCTCATCCTACCCCGTCTGGAAAACATAGATGTGAACTCATGTCCTGAGGAACAGTGACCAGGACAACAAAGCTGAGATGAAAGCAGGAGGCCAGGTCACAGGGAGCTGATGCTGCACGTTGAGAATTGCCAGTATGTTCAAAAGCAGGAGGAAGAGGTTGGTAGGCTGAGGGTGAAGGGCTGATGTTATTGCGTGGCTGCAGCAGGCCCACTCTGGAGAGGAGGGGGAGAGGACTATTCAGTGCTCACCTTGAGCATCCTGAGTGATGGGGCTGTGTTCAACCAAGCCAGGAAGCAAAAAGGGCTCAGGGGAATGAAACTTCTGTCTCTACATCCCTGGATAGGTTCAGGGGCCCTTTGCACCCTCTGATTCACGTATACCAAACCACACGACTTGAGTCCCTTCATTTCCTCCCACTCTTTGATGTCCAGGACCTGGGCTCCTGGCTGAAATAACAGAAAACCAAGTGCATTTCTCAGAGGCATTTGGACTTGTCATTTTAGTAGGAGGAATGGAGGAAAGGTTGGGGTGGGTATTGAAGGAAAGGCATGGTGATGAAAGGCAATGAATCCTGGGCCCATGAAGCCGTTTCCTGCTCCCACCTGAACTGGGACTTTAAAAGAATCCTCTTGTGGTGGTTGGAGTCATAGGAAGCCCCATGGGAGCTTTCTCCTAAAGAGCCTGTTAGAATTGTAATGTGCCTGCTGTGGGCTGGAGGTGAGTTAACAGCCAGAAAATCCTATCCCCACGTCTTTGTTGTGGAACAGAACGGTGAAGCCAGGGTTGACCAGGAGAGTCAGCTCACATGAGGCCCCAGCTCCCTCCAGGCACCACCTGTCTGTAGGGGAGAACAGAGTCCCTGCTGCATCCAGGTGCCCTGGCAAGTGCTTGGGAAGGTGACAGGGCCGGCTGACCGTCATTCCAAAAACAACACAGGGTTTAGGGGCACCGACCCCCTATGCAGTCAAAAATCCCTGTATAACTTTGGCTCTCCAAAACTTGACTACGAATAGCCTACTATTGACCAGAAATCTTACCAATAAATAGTTAATTAACACATATTTTGTGTGTTATGTGTATTATATGCTGTATTCTTACAATAAAGTAAGCTGGAGAGAACAAAATGTTACTAAGGAAATTGTAAGAGAGGGTGCCTGGGTGGCTCAGTTGGCTAAGTGACTACCTTTGGCTCAGGTCATGATCCTGGAGTCTCAGGATCGAGTCCCACATCGGGCTCTCTGCTCAGCAGGGAGTCTGCTTCTCCCTTTGACCCCCCCCACCCATGCTCTCTCTCACTCGCTCTCTCTCAAATAAATAAATAAAATCTTTAAAAAAAAATCATAAGAGAAAATATATCGACAGTACCATACTGTATTTATTTTAAAAATCTGCTTATAAGCGGATCCATGCAGTTGAAACCAGTGTTATTCAAGGGTCAACTATATTTGGCTTTTATAAGATGGGTGACCAATGGGAGCGAACAATTGGATAATGGCCAAAAGGTAATTTCCAAAGAACATCAGTCAAGTTGAATGCAGTCAACAAGTTAAATCTGCATTCAGGACTTCCTGTGCCTCTGGCATTGGGCCAGGCCTTCAGGGACAGTGTCATAGGGCATGGGGGAGAAACGTGAGCTTTGTGCCAAGAGGAGTTGAACTGTGGGACAGAGGAGCACAGAAGATGTGCTGGGTGTGACAGGGGAAAGCACTGGTGGGGTGGGAGAGGAGACAGACCCTGGAAGCCTCACGTGGGCCAGGCGGAGCAGGAAGGTCGAAGGGTGACCCAGCCCAGCATACCAGCGGGCTTGCAAATGTACCTGGGGGGTGTGTTTGTCCAGGAGGGAGTTTGAGCTTCAATTATAGTTTACACACCTTATAATGAGGGTTTGCCAGTTTGCATTTTATACTTGTGGAAACGTGGTTACCCTTGCAGAAGTGGGAAAGCATGCCCACCCCTCTTTCCCCCAAACCAGTGTAACGTAGGACTCAGCCACTCAGAATGTGGAGTGAGAACAATGATTGTTCAGTGTGCTCTCATCTAAATAATCTTTGTGCATTTGGATTTCACATTTTCTTTCAAATTGGAGATGAAAGTTAGTCTCCCTGCTAACAAAACACTTTCTTCATCCTACACCGAATCCCTCAGCAAATCCTCAAATATCTTTGCAAATCTCAAAGATATTAAGGCATTTAACTTTTTTTTTTCATTTAGACCTTTGAAGTGTGGTGTGACTAGAATAATTTCAGAGTTAAAACCTGTCGACTGCATAGAAAATTAAGGAACCCACCTGTCACCCTGGTAGCTGGGCTGATAACTAATTACATATAGATTATAAGTCAAATTTCAAAAAGATAAATATTTAAGTAAAATGTATAATCATTTGGAAATACCACTAAGTGTTTTGTAATTATTGTCTTGAAAGAAATCATTGCTCAGATGGTGCATTCCATAATCTGATGGGCCTGGCAGTTGCTAGAAGGGGAGGCGTGCCGGGGGGATGTTGGATTATGTTTGCATGTTTGTGTGTGTTATACATGTTTTAATAAAGATATTAAAGGGCAATGTGATGCGTGGAGAGACTGAGGTCTGCTCAGAAGGGCCACATTTATCACAGGAACTTTATCTTCATCAATCAATTGTTCAGCTCCGCTCTAGCCAGGGATAGGTCATAGCATGTCTCAAAGTCAGAAGTGAGGGCTTTGCCGGAACGGGGGTGGGGGAATGTTCTGGAGAAGGAGGGAGAGAGAGTGTAGGATCATTCCCTCCCCATAGACTGTTTGCCAGTTCATAAATGCTCTGTCCTCCCTTTCTCCATCCCTGCCTTTCTTCAGTTTCCGGATCTTTTCTTCTCCAAATATCCCCATGCCCCACATTGTTTGTGGGCCTTGTTGATTTTTAATGTTTTAAAAACTCTTCACCTAAATTCATTTTCTCTCTCTGAACCATTTGAAATTAAGTCGCAGACATCACCACATGCAGCCCTAGTCCTTAGGCATGAGTAAGAATATTCTTCTCCAGAACCACCACACAGCACTCACATGTAAGAAAATGCACATTAATTCAATAACGTCGGTTTCAATTTTTTCCTAGCATTCCCAAAACGTCTTTATAGCTTTTCTCTGCCCAACCCCCACCCCCTCCAATCCACTCCCCGCCACATCCTTTTGCAGCTATGCCCCTTTAACGTCATTTACTCTGGAACATCTCTTCCACTGGTCTTTGTCTTTTATGGCACTGATATCGGTAAAGATTTCAAGCCAGTTGTTCTAGAACATTTCCCACATCTGGATTTGCCTGATTGTTTCTCATGATTAGATTCTAGTTAGGCATCTTTGCCAAGATGCCGGATGATGTTTGATTGCTTGGTTAGAGGAGGGCTGCGAGACCCTGCCATTGTAACCATTCACACTCCCCTTGGAATTATAAACAGTCTGCGGGGTGATCATTTAGGCTTAGGTGAATCTCCTGTTGTCTGATGATTTTTAATCAAATTCTTTTATCATCCTGGATTATATTCACCTGAATCAGTTACTATATTTCTGGTTACAAAATGGTGATTTTCTCATTCTACTATTCCTTCCATATTTATTAGCTTGCATTCTCCTGGAAACAGAGGGTACCAGCGACTCTCAATCTCTCTCTCTCTCTCTCTCTCTCACACACACACACAGACATTCCTATAAATGCATTCATTTTTTTCAATGTGTTAATATTTACTTCTGACATCCTTTTTGATGTTCAAATTGTCACATTGGTGCATTGAAGCCCCTTCCAGATCAGTCCTGTGCCCTTAAATATGACCCAATTAATCTTTAAGTTCTCCTTTGTTTTTCTGACAAAGCAAGATGTTCCAGGCTGCCTTTGTGCTTTCCAGCTATTTCTCCATAGAACTTTTAGAGAGGAATGGTATTTAGAAACCAAGATATGGGCACTAGGGTGTTCATGGTTACTAGGGAGTCATTGCTGATTGCTTCTAGGCCCAGTCAGTGGACAGAGCTGGAAACACAAACACACACAATGGTGCCAAATTTCCCCTTAATAAGATCATATTTAAAGATCAGTCCTTACATTTCTCTGCTTTGTAGGGGGCGGGGAGCTTTATAGCTGCTACCTGGCCTATTTACTCAGATGTTCATTCTAAAGATAATTATTAAACACCTCCACCATGACAGCACCTGAGCACCTGGGGGATGCAATACAGTTGCCAATTAAAATACAGAATCCCAGTTAAATTTGAATTTCATATACACAACAAATAATTTCATAGTGTAACTATGTCCCAAATAAGTATGTCCTAGGAGACATACTTAAACTAAAAAATATATTAGTTGGGCACCTTGTATTTTTATTTGCTAATTCTGGCAACCCTGAGATCTGAAGACCAATAAATCACCACCCCATCCCAAGGTGTTCACAGCCAAAAAAGACATACAAGCTGGAAATAAATAGGAGCAATAAAGCATTTCAGGTGCTGTGCTAAAAATATGGTCAGGGCCTGATGGAGCATGTGGTGCCAGGGAGACTGTTCAGGAAAAACTGAGTTTTGAAACGTGATGAACAATTTCTCATTCATCTCTACCAATGAACAAAAGGGGATGGGAAGACAATTCTGTGACATGAGGATGTGGGGATAAGGGAAAAGAGGAAAACAGGAAGCCATCTGGGGCAGTCGTAAGCCCTGTTGTGGAGTTTGGGACTTACCCTGCAGGCCAAATATTTTCTTGTTGCCCTCTCCCTCCCAAAATATTTTATCAACATTCTCCAATATACATATTTATAAACTGAGTACATGTACAGTCTTACTAATGTACTATGCACGTTATAAGCATTGATGGAATAATCTAGAGATCAAGGAGATAAGAAATAGCTATAAATACAAGTTTGAACACTTTCATCATCGCTTGCACATTCTTGGGACAAATCCATCCCACTTTGGGGAACCCTGTTACAAGTTTTGGGAAATCTGCTTCCCTCCAGGGAAGGATGAAAAGAAAACTGAAAAAGAAAAGTTTTGTATTTGATTCAGTGTTTGTTAATATCATGTCCCTGAACCGACTGTCATTTCACCAGTGGGGCCCTTAGCCAGGGGTCCTGAAGGGCCTGAGTCAGGCCCATAAACAGCATTCCTGGGGGCACCTGGGGTGCTGTGTGTGTGATACCTCACTGGGTGGCCGCTTCACTGACAGGCTCAGCACACACTCCCCTGTGGTCCAGGCTTCCCTGGTCCCAGTCTCTTGCCTTGATTCTGCAGGAGCTTCCTCATGGTCTCCCTGCCTCCCTGTCTGGCCTGGACACATCAGTTCTCCACTCACAGCAAGAGTGATCTTTCCAAGGAAATTCAGATTGAGCCATGCCCCTATTCAAAAACTTTCAAAAGTTTTCCAGATAGAAATGAAACTTCCCACCATAGGTGACTCTCTGATTTCACCTACAACTTTCTTTCCCTCACCCAGCCAAGCTGGCCTTCTGTTGCTCCTCAAGCACAAGTGTTTCCTTCCCACCTCAGGGCCTTTGCACCTGCTGGACCCCTTCCTGGCACACTGTTCCCCTGATGCATAGACAGCCTACCCACTTCAGGCCCCCTCAAAGAGGTCATTCCACATCCTACCCACTCTGTACTACCCCCACTCCTGCATCCACTGCTTTTAGCTACTGTATTTTCCCCTCTTGAACTTGACATCTTGTGACTTACCATATCCCCTTTTGTGCTTATTTGTTTGGTTTCTCATTGTCAGTCTCTCCTACAGACTGTAAGCTCCTTGATGGCAGGCACTCCCTGCTGTATTCACTGCAGGATCCCTAGTGCCTGGCACATGGTTAATGCTCCATGAATATGTTTTGAAAGAAAGGAAAGAGGGAGGGAGGGAAGGACAAAGAAAGAATCTCCTACACCAAATGTGAGGGCAACAAGCATTTGTAGTGTGTGGGGACCCAAGGGGAATCAGGTGTGGTCCCTCTCACTGTCAACTGGAGAGATATAAGGAGTTCAGAGTCTAAGTGGTCTGAGCTCTGGGCACCCAGCCTTCTTCCCGGGATAGTGGCTTCTCCCCTGCTCACTGCCACCCCGCAAAGTGCCTCTGCGCTGTGACCTCTGAACCCTGTCCTCTTCCAATCCTCCACAGACATTTCCCAAACCTCCAAATGGAAAAGCAGCAGGCATGGGAGGGGGCATGTTTGTAGCTTGTAGATAACTAACCCTCATCCAGTCCTGGGATTGACTACATGTAGGGCCTTTGACTTTTCATAATTCCGCCATTTTGGCTGGGTTCACAAATGGAGCAGTTTGTAACTCAGGTGTGCATGGACATGTTAAACCCTGCTGAACTCTGGTTTCCCCACCTGGAAAATGAAGCTGGAGTTGCCTGCCTTGAGGAGTGTCTGTGAGGAGTGAAATAGCACCCATGCAAAGTAGTGAGAACAGTGCTGGGCCCGGGGGCCATAGGAGAGAATCCATAAATGTCCACTGTCATACGATGACTTTTATTATTATTGTTGTTGTTGCTATTTTTATTAAGATTGTGTACATTTGGTAAAGTGTACAGTTTGGTGGATTCTTACCTATGTGCACACCACCTACATCAAGGTATAGACCATCCCCCCAACTCACATACCAAGAGGTAGCCCCTGTCCTGATTTCCTGTACTGAGATTAGCGTGGCCTCTTCTTGAACTTCATATAACGGAATCATGAAGTGTGTGTTCCCCTGTGTCTGGTTTCTTTTGCTCACATTAGGTCTGTGAGACTCATCCGTGTGACTGTGTAGGTTGTGATGTGTTTCTGTGACTTTTCCTGCCCTGCTCTGCTGCACCTTGACCCCCATCTGGAATACCCACATTAGTGCCTGGCCTGCCTGCCCTCAGAGAAAGGAGCCGAGATTCTCTACCTGGGCTCCAGGTTTTTGAACTGACCTTCTTAATGTTCCTTTGGCAATTTCAAAGCAGTTCTAGCAGGCATCACCTTATATTTTCTTACCTTTACTTAAAACATGCCCTTTATACCAAAAGGCAGTATCTCCCACAGAACCAAGAGGGTCCTAGATGAGGCAACTAGCAAGTAACATGGGGAGGACATCATTAAGCCCTGATTGCCTCTGGTTCTGAGGGAAGGGAGCCCCATGGAGCAGCGAGGGAGAGCCCCGAGCGGGTGAGTCTGACAGCCTGATGCGGCTTGGACGGGCAAGGGAGGGCAGGAGGGGGTAGGTGGTGTGGACAAGAGCAAGACAAGAATTAATGAGAAATAGAAAATAATTTAGCAGGACAGCAAGCCCCCGGAGACAAATTCCTTCTCCAAACGTCTCATTTGTCCAGAGGAGATGAGGAAAGTCTACGGCAGAAAGGCTGGCCTCAAGAATTTCATTTCCCTTATGCTATTCAGATTCCCAATGTGATCGATAAAAGTACAATTAGTGCACCAGATCGCATCAGATGTTTTTAACCTTTAGGTGGTGGCAACATGCATATTAAGGTTCTGCCTCCCCTGTGTCACCTCTCACATGGGCAGGGTAAGTCGTCGCCACATTTGACATTTGATGCTATAATTTTAACATACTTTAAAAAATTCAGATAAAGATTATTTCAATTTTTTAAAGCTGGGAGCCAGATGTAATTGCCTTGCTCTGGACTTTAGATCTAAATCATTCTGCCAACTCATCCTGTAGTTATTAAGGACTTTATCATTGGAATGTGTACTGCATACACCGCAGGTTACAATGCCCCAGAGGAATGGAAGTAAACTTTTGATTTCTCCTACGATAAGGAATGACTTTTAATATAGAAACCATGAGGGTTTAGTTTAGTAAACTGTTCAGTCAACTAATTAATCAATCCATCAACTGACCTGTTCGGGTGCCCACTGTGTGGGTCTGGGGTATCACGTTCCCTGCACCAAGCAGCTTTCAATCTAGAAGACAAGAGACAGACTTGGAACTTTTTGTACCTTTTGGTGCCTGAAACTGGGTATACAGTGGTGCTCAATAAATGACCGCTAAGTAAATGTAGAGTGGAAAATTCGAGGTGGCACAGGACCAGCTGGACCCACTGCAGCAGCACATGGTTTCAGTGTCCTGTGTCATTCCTCTCTGATTTCTGCTGTAGCTGGGGGGCTGGTCACAGCAGACCGGGCTCAAGCAGACAAGGCTCATGCCAAAGGCTCTGTTCTCCCTCTTCTTGCCTCAGGGCCTGCTCCACAGGGGAGTCTACACAGCCTGCAAACAAGTGCAGCTCAGAAATGCAGGGAGTTAAAGCTCCCATGGCAACTCCCAACAGGTAGGGTGAGAAGCAAATGGATAAGTGCCCCAATCTCTATCCTCAATGGAGAGTTCTGGGAGGTGCTTTGTATAGTTCACAGAGGCCCCAGCGAACCAAGCCCCTGGTGCCTCAGTGACCCACCTTTCCATTGGCTTTTCCTCCCTCCCTATTCCCCAACTCCCTTACTCCAGTTTCCTCTGGGATCACCTCCCAAATAAACTGCCTGCACCCGAGTCTTGTCTTTGGCTATAATTTGGGGACAACCAATCTAGACCCCTAAAGAAGCTAATTTCCATAAACCATTCAGGAAGTGTGTCCTCATTTCCTTAGAGGCGCAACTCATAACTAAGTGATGCACTGCTGAGCACAGCCTGGAGTGCTTGCGGTTCTCACAGCAGCTGGACCAGCCGGGTCGGGGCGGGGGGGGGGACCATTAGGGAACCCTCATGGAGGGACAGGTGCTTGCCTGGGCCTGGACTTGTGTGGAGGACTAAACAGGGAAAAGGAGGACCATTTCAGGAGAGAGAACCTTGAGTGAAGTTGCAGAGGTAGGAATGAGTGCTGCCTGTGCATAGGGCCATGAGGAGCCCCTAGGCTGGAGTGGGGGCCAGAATTGTCCAGAATGGAGGGTAAGTTTAGGCAGAGGAATGAGAGCCAACCATGGAGGGCTTGCTATGGGCGCTAATCCCACATTAACAGCTGACCAAGTTGCTGTGAGGAAGACAAACACACATCTATAAGAAATGCACACAAATTATGTGTGGATGCACAGATAAGTGCATCAAAAGAAGTTTGCCAAGATACAGAAAGGAGAATTATAGAGTTTTAGAGCAATAAGGAATCTTGGTGAAGGGTTGACCAGTAAACTATATGAGTACCATTGCCTCTCACCCCTGTACCCACAGATATCACTCACTGACTTGCTGAACCCAAAGGTGGCCTCCTAAACTTACTCATCACCATGTCTAGATGGCCACTACCAGTCTACTAGAGTTGTCTTCCCAGATCAAATTCCACCTTGATTCAGGGTGGAGACCCGTGTTTCCTGAGTTACATCTCCCAATAGGTGACCAGGAAGCCTTTCCTCAAATATTTCCAGTGATTAGCAGCTCACCCCTCCATAGGACAACCCATGCTGTTGGTGAGCAATTCCTAGAGCCACTAAATGATCTAGTCATTCTTCCATATGAAGCTTAGTAGATAACTGATGGCTGTTATCTGCCCCTACCCTTCTCCCCATGCACTCTTCTCCAGGGTAAAGAATCCTGGTTCTTTTCAACATTCCTCACACCATATGGATCCATTTTCCCTAGACCTCCTAAGGGATATACAAGCATACCTCAGAGTTATTGTTGGTTTGGTTCCAGACCACCACAGTAAAGTGAATATCACAATAAAACAAGTCAAATGAATCTTTTTTGGTTTCCCTGAACTATAAAATTTATGTTTACATTATGCTGTAGTCTATTAAGTGTGCAATAGCATTATGTCTAAAAAAAAAACCAATGTGCATACCTTAATTAAAAAATACTTTGCAGGGCACCTGAGTGGCTCAGTTGGTTAAAAGTCTGACTCTTGATCTCAGCTGAAGTCTTGATCTCAGGGTCGTGAGTTCAAGCAAAAAAAAAAAAACAAACAAAAAACAAAAAACAAAACAAAACAAAACACTTTGCAGGGCGCCTGGGTGGCTCAGTCGTTAAGTGGCTGCCTTCGGCTCAGGTCATGATCCCAGGGTCCTGGGATCGAGCCCCTCATCAGGCTCCCTGTTCCACAGGAAGTCTACTTCTCCCTCTCCCACTCCCCTTGCTTGTGTTCCTTCTCTCTCTGTGTCAAACAAATAAATAAAATCTTAAAAAAAAACCAAAACCACTTTGCTAAAAATGTGCTAACCATCATCTGAGCTTTCAGTGAGTTGTAATCCTTCTGTTGGTGGAGGGTCTTGCCTTGATGTTGATGGCTGCTGACTGAGTGGTGGTTGCTGATGGCTGGGGTGGCTGTGGCCATTTCTTAAAATAAGACAACAGTGAAGTTTGCCACATTGACTGACTCTTCTTTTCACAAATGAATTCTCTGTAGCATGTGATGCTGTTTGATAGCATTTTACCCACAGTAGAACTTCTTTCAAAATTGGAGTCCATCCTCTCAAACCCTGCCACTGCTTTATCAACTAAGTTTATGTGATATTTGCTATCCTTTTTTGTCATTTCAACCGTCTTCCTGGCATGTTTACCACCTAGATTCTGTCTCAAGAAACTACTTCCTTACTTTGTTCATCTATGAGAAGCAACTCTTCATCTGTTTTATCTTGAGACTGTAGCAATTCAGTGACATCTTCAGGCTTCACTTCTAATTCTCTTGCTATTTCCACCACAGCTGCACTTACTTCCTCCACTGAAGTCGGGAATCCTCAAAGTCATCCATTGGGCTTGGAATCAACTTCTTTCAAACTCCTATGAATGCTGACATTTTGACCTCATTCCATGAATCACAAATGTTCTTAATGGCCTCTAGAATAGTAAATCCTTACCAGAATGTTTTCAATTTCCTTTGCCCAGATCCATCAGAGGAATCATTATCTATGGCAACTATTGTCTTTCAAAACGTATTTCTTAATCATAAGACTTGAAAGTCAAAATGACTCTTTGATTTGTGGGCTGCAGAATGGATGTTGTGTTAGCAGGCATGAAAACAACATTCATCTCATTGTCCATTTTCATCAGAGCTCTTGGGTGACCAAGTGCATTGTTAATGAGCAGTAATGTTTTGAAAGGAATCCTTTCTTTTCTGAGCAGTAAGCCTCAACAGTGGGCTTAAAATATTCAGTAAACCATGTGCTCTCATCCAGACTTTGTTGTTTTATTTATAGAACACAGGCAGAGTACATTGAGCATAATTCATAAGGGCCCTAGGATTTTCAGAATGGTAAATGAGCATTGGCTTCAACTGAAAGTGACCGGCTGCATTCTCCCCTCAGAGAGTCAGCCCGTCCTTTGAACCTTTGAAGCCAGGCATTGACTTCTCCTCTCTAGCTATGAGAGTTCTAGATGACATCTGCTTCTAATAGAAGGCTTTTCCATCTACATCAAAAATCTTTCACTTAGTGGAGCCACCTGCATTAATTATCTTGCTAGATCTTCTGGATAACTTTGCAGTTTCTACATCAGCACTGGCTGCTTCACCTTGCACTTTTATGTTATGGAGATGGCTTTTTTTCTTAAACCTCATGAATCCATCTCTGCTAGCTTCAAACTCTTCTTCTGTAGCTTCCTTACCTCTCTCAGCCTTCACAGAATTGAGGAAGGTTAGGACCCTGCTCTGAATTAGGCTTTGGTTAAGGAAATATCATGGCTGGTTTGATCTTCTGTCCAGACCACTCAAACTCTCTCCATATCAACAATAAGGCTATTACACTAAATATATTAAAAAAATTTATTAAAAATAAGGCTATTTCACTTTCTTATCATTTGTGTGTTCACTGGAGTAGCACTTTTAATTTCCTTCAAGAACTTTTCCCGGGGACTGGGAGGCACAGGATTCTAGTTATGGAATGAATAAGCCATGGGAATAAAAGGCCAGCATAGGGAATACAGTCAATGGTATTGTAATAGACTTGTATGGTGACAGACAGTAGCTCCCCTTATGGTGAGCATAGCATAACATATACACTTCTTGAATCACTATGTTGCACACCTGAAACTAATGTAACATTGTGTCTCAACTATACGTTAGTAAAAACAAACAAACAAACAAACAAAAAGAACTTTTTGTCTGCATTCACAACTTGGCTAACAGGTGCAAGAGCTTTCAGCCTATCTTGGCTTTTGACATGCCTTCCTTAATCATTTCTAGCTTTGGATTTAAAGGGAGAGACGTGCGACTCTTCCTTTCATTGAACACTTGGAGGCCGTGGTGGGTTATTCGTTGGCCTAGTTCCAATATTGTGTCTCAGGGAATAGAGAGACTGGGGAGAGGGAGAGACAGAGAACGACTGGTCAGTGGAAAAATCAGAACACACACGTGAGCCAGTGAGTTTGCCATCTTACTCGGGCACGGTTTGTGACACCCCCAAAACAATGACAATAGTAACAGTGGGCTTCCAAGACCTGGTACAGCCAACGACCACTGTCATCCTGCAGTGATCTTTGGATCACTGATCACAGGCCACCTTATCAAATGGAACAATGGTGAAAAAATTTAGATATTGTTAAAATCACCAAAATGTGGCAGAGACATGAAGTGATAAACTGCTTTTGGTAAAATGGTGCTGATAGACTTGTTCGATACAGGTCTTCAAACCTTCAATTTGTTAAAAACCTTCAATTTGTTAAAGGAAAAAAAAAAAACCCACATCTGCAAAGCCCAGTAAAGGTTTGCCTACAATCCCATTCCTCAGCCCCCATTGCCATATGCAGCTCTGAGACCTAATGAGAATACTTGAGATGGTTGCCCAGTGTGCAGGGGGCTGTGCTCCCCTGTGGGATAATGAAGACCACACTCCAATCACCCACAAAGTCTGAGGTCCCTGCAGCTGTGGACTTCTGTCTCAGACAGCTCACACTGAGATCACAGTCCACTGAGATCACCATCCACACAACTTCCTTCACCTTTTCCAGAAAAATAAGATTTCCCCAATTTGTACTTAGGCACTCGACTTAAAACCTATATTCTGTGACATATTTGCTATAATTTTCACTTTGCTTTAATTTCTTGTCATCCAATCTGCTGAGAGATTTTGAATCTTGATCTTGTCATATAGAGTATTAGCTGTCCCTACAAATTTTGTGTCAATTTCAGGTTGACTAAAACTGCCTCATATTAAATCACTGATATAAAAAATATGTTGTGTAGGACAGGGCCAAAAGCAGAAGTTTGTATTCCCCACTTAGACTTCCCTCCATAACAACAGCCACTTGTTAATCCAATTTTGGATTGAAATGGTTTTTCCAACAGCTCCGAACCCATCCAGGTCCTGCCTTCAGAAAATGAAATTAGGGGGGCACCTGGGTGGCTCAGTCATTAAGCGTCTGCCTTTGGCTCAGGTCATGATCCCAGGGTCCTGGGATTGAGCCCTGCATCAGGCTTCCTGCTCCACGGGAAGCCTGCTTCTCCCTCTCCCACTCCCCCTGCTTGTGTTCCCTCTCTCGCTGTGTCTCTCTCTGTCAAATAAATTTAAAAAAAAAAAGAAAGAAAATGAAATTAGAGATTTGTTGCATGACCGGATAAAATCCAACTTTATCTGGGGAAGGGGTCCTTAATTTGGGGTCCACATATCTGGACGTTAGGAAGTTTGTGAACTTCCCTCCCAAAATTGTATGCAAATATGTATTATATACATATGTGTGCATATTTGTTCACTGATTTTTTTTTTCAGACTCTCAAATTTCTTCAGATTTCTTCTGGTTCTCAAAACAATTGACCCACACAATTTTAAGAGCCAGCGGTCAATAGCATTCCCTCGGAACTACACGCAGGTCATGATCTCCAAAATGGAATAGGATCAGTTGGCTATGCCATGGTGTGTTACTCAGAAACAAGTGCTAGCCAACAGTGATAACAGCTTTGACTCTAGTTGTTCATGAACCACTGGAGGATGACAGTAGTTGCTGGTTGTACCAGGTCTTGGAAGGTTTCTAGGGAGACAGAGAAGAGCAATATCTTTGGTCAAGAAGTGGAAGACCAGGAGAGATGTTCTTTTTTTTTTTTTTTTTTTAAAGATTTTATTTATTTATTTGAGACAGAGAGAATGAGAGAGAGCACATGAGAGGGGGGAGGGTCAGAGGGAGAAGCAGACTCCCTGCTGAGCAGGGAGCCCGATGCGGAACTCGATCCCGGGACTCCAGGATCATGACCTGAGCCGAAGGCAGTCGCTTAACCAACTGAGCCACCCAGGCGCCCCCAGGAGAGATGTTCTATTAGCCTCCTTAGGAGTAAATTCAGAGCTTTGCTTTATCTTGGTGATGAGAGGACTCTGTACTTATATGGCCCAGGATGGTTCTGGAAGCTGCTTTATCCACCTGCTCCTGAGGCAAGATAGTAACCACTTTGTAGGACTTTGAGGATTAAAGGCATCAACACACCTTAGTGTGCTTAGCATAGAGCACAGCTCCTGCAAAGAATTCATTCTGTCCTGATCCCAAAGTGGCCATCAACTAGTGCATTGATCTGAGATCTGTAGTTTCCTAACTATAACTCCACAGTTTAAATTAGTGTTCAGCAAAGAAGGTAATCTTATCAGAAGCAGAGATATCTCAGAAAATCTGGGGGGGTTGTAGCAGCAGGAACTGAGAACCTTCATAACAAAGCTGGTACATCCGTCTGTCTAGAAGGCTGCCCCTTATGCTGCTTTGACATTCTCTCTTCCTGCAGACCAGCTTCTGCTCACTCCAGGTCCTGGCAGAAATGGCCACCCAATCCCCCTATTCCAGGATTCCAAAGGTAAGTTCCCAGAAAAGATGGATTTTATTTGCCTAGCTTGGGTCAGGTGTCCACCCCGGCTCAATTGGCTGTGAGGAGGGACAGTTGGGGGTCTCATATTATGACATGATTGTCATGACTATTCTGTGGGGGGTGCAGTTACCAGAGAAATAATGCATAGGCTGCTAAGACACCCCAAAATGTGTCTATTCAAGATGTGATGAAAAAGATCACATTTTTTTCATATTATGTAGACCATACGTGAAATATTTCACTTAGTCACAAAGGATGCTTTAGGGAGTTGGTAGGTTAGAGGATGGGGATCAGGGAACCGGAAAAGTCCCTCTAAATCTCACTGAGGAGACTAAATGGGTAAGGATAGCCAAACAAATTTGATAAAGAAGTACATGGGGATGAATTTGCCTCACAGTTTATTAAACACATTGTAAAGCTATAAAAAGTGTAACAGATTAATACTAATACAGCAAGAGACTAGCAAAGCACTCCAATTGGGGGGCTGTATTTATAAATTACCCAAATGCCTGCAAAGGCCAGAAACATACATATATGTTTGTAATATAAGTATTGTTGCAAACTCATAGAGGCAAAAAAAGGAGAATTTAATTTTTTTTAAAAGTTGGGATAATTTAGTAACAATCAGGGAGAGAAGATGGATCTTAACTGAATATCAGAAATCATCACAAATTCCAGATCAATAAAAGGTTAATTATAAACACAAACCCACAGAAATCGAAGAAAATATAGAGGATGTGAGGACTTCCTAAGGATAAAAGAAAACAAGAAATCTCAAAATAAAAGCAGTACATTTGACTACATAAAATGAAGAACCTCTGCACTTCAAAAGAAACAGAAAAACAGAATTAAGAGGGAAATAGACAAATTGAGAATACTTCCATGATGGTGACAAGTTTTAATACTTTAACCATAAAATGTCCTTATAAACTAACAAGAAATATTTATTTTATTTTTTTTAGATTTTATTTAAATTCAAGTTAGTTGACATACTGTGTATTAATAATTTCAGGAGTAGAATTTAGAGATTCATCAGTTGCGTATAACACCCAGTGCTCATCACATCAAGTGCCCTCCTTAAATAAATAACTAAATAAATAAGCAAGCAAGCAGAGGACATGATCAGTCAATTTGCAAAGGAAAAGATAGAAAAATTTACCCAGTATATGTTTGAGAAAATGGTTAACCTCACTAATGAGTAAGCGAGCGAACACACCAAAACCTCAACATCAGTAACTTACCATTTCCCCGAACGGGACCATCACAGGCATGTCTGTCTGGTAATACTGCGTGTTGAAGGAGGTCTGATGAATGAGGCACTCTGGTTGGCAAACCATTTCTGGGATTATTTGGCAATTTATAAGAAGAGTTTTAATTCTGTTAGGAATCTATCCTAAGGAAATAATCATCAATGCACAGGGTGTTTATATGTAAGAATGTTCGTCTTTGTCTTGACCACTGGAGTAAAAACAATTTAAATGTCTGTCAATATAGTTCTGACTAAACAAAGTATGGTTTACTTGCATAATGAAATATTATGTGGCCACAATAAGTACATTTTGAACGAATGTTTATGGACCAAAGAGACTTACCTACAATACGCTTTTAGCAGTGTACTGAGATATAATTCACATATGATCTAATTAACCCATTTGAAATCTACAATTCAAAGATTTTTTTTCTAACACATCGACAGAGATATGCAACAATCAATTTTGGAACATTTTTATAACCTCAAAGAGAAACCCTGAACTCATCAGGAGTCACCTCTCATTACCTCTCTTAACCCCCAGCTCTGAGCCACCGTTGACATATTTTCTGTCTCTACAGTTTTGTCTATTCTAAACATTCCCTATCAGTGGAATCATACAAGATACAGTCTTTTAACAACTAGTATCTTACAATTAGCATGATGTTTTCAAGGTTCATCCATGTTATAGCATGCATCAGGACGTTTTACTGTTGAATAATATTCTATTATACAGATATGCCACATTTTATTCATTCATTCATCTGTTAATGGACCCTTGAATTGTTTCTACTCTTTTGTTATTGTGAATAATGTTGATATTAACATTTTAGTGTGACCTAAGTGTTCATTTCTCTTATGCATTAAAGTAGAAGTAGAATTGTTAGATCATATGGTAACTCTATGCTTAGCTGTTTGAAAAACTGCCACAATGTTTTCTAACTCAGATAAATTATTTGACATTCCCACCAGCAGTACAGGAGGGCTCCAGTTTCTCCACACCCTTGTCAACACGTGTTACTATTTGTGTTTTTATTATAGCCATCCTAGTGGGTATGAAGTGGTATCTCATTGTGGTTTTGATTTGCTTTTTCCTGACGGTTAATGATATCAAACATGTTTTCATGTGCTTGTTGGCCATTTGTATATTTTCTTTGGAGGAATGTCTATTCAGATCCTTTGTCCATTTTTAAATTGGTTTATTATCTTTACATTATTGAGTTATAAGAGTTCTTTGTATATTCTGGATACAAGCCACATATCAGATATGTGACATGCAAATCTCCCATTCTATGGGTTGCCTTTTCTTTTTTAATGATATCATTTGCAGCACAAAAGTCCTTAACTTTGATTAGGTCAAATTATCTTTTTCCTTTTCTTGTTTGTGCTTTTCAGGTTGTATCTAAGAAGGCTTTCTCTAATTTCAGGTCATGAGGACTTACTCCTATGCTTTTTCTTCGACAAGTTTTATACTTTTAGCTCATAAATTGAGATATCTGGTCCATACTGAGTTTTTGGTATAAGGAAGGAACCTGACTTCATTCTTTCTTTTGCGCATAGCTTTCCAGTTGTTCCAGTACCATTTGTTGAAAATTCTTTTCCCATTGAATTATCTTGGTGCCCATGTTGAAAAGCAAATGACCATAAGTGTGAAGTTTGTTTGGGGGGCACCTGGGTGGTTCAGTCAGTTAAATGTCTGCCTTGGGCTCAGGTCATGATCCTGGGGCCCTGGGATCAAGCCCTACGTCGGGCTCCCTGCTCAGCAGAGAGTCTGCTTCTCCCTCTCCCTCTGCCTGCCTCTCCCCCTGCTTGTGCTCTCTCTCTCTCTGTGTGTGTCAAATAAATAAATAAAATCTTTAAAAAAAAAAAAAAAGAAGAAGAAGTTTTGCTTTGGTACCTCCATTTTATTCCACTGCTGTATATGTCTGTATTTATGCCAATACCACATTCTCTTGATTTTGTATCTTTGTCATAGGTTTTGAAATAATGAAGTTTTGAGTCCTTTTTCAAGATGGTTTTAGCGAGTCTGGCTTTCTTATATTCACATACGAATTTTAGAATCAACATTTTAATTTCTGCTAAAAAAAAAAAAAAGCCAGCCAGGATTCTGACCAGAGTTACATTCAATCTACAGAGCAGATTGGAGAATATAGCCATCTAAGAAATATGAAGTCTTCCTATCCATAAACATGGGATGTCTTTCCATTTATTTAATTTCTTTACAAAGTATTTTGTAGTTTTCAGAGTACAAGTCTTACACTTTGTTAAATTTATTCCTAAGTATTTTATTCTTGATGCTTTTATACATGGAATTATTTCTTAATTTCATTTGCAGATTGTTTATTGCTGGTGTATAGAATTATAATTGATTTTTGTATATCGATCTCATATCCTGCAACCTTCCTGGACTTGTTTATCAGTTCTCACAGTCATTTTGTGGATTCCTTAGTATTTTCTATGTACAAGATCGTGTCATCTGCACATAGTTTTACTTTTTCCCACAATAGAGATCTATCAATAAATCATTGTGTTAATATTATTTCAATTTTTGGAAGATTAACAACCAAGAGGAAATAAGGCCAAATGCCATCATAGATTTCCATGGGTGTTGATATTACAGGGTTTTTTTTAAACTTTTCCAAATTTTACAAATTAACTAATGTGTTATTTTAATGTTAACATGTTACTTTAAAAACATGCTATAAAATTGTATAATCTCCAAGTATTTTTGAGCACCAACTACATGCCATGACTTAGAAACTGTGAAGTAGTCAAAAGATGCAGAAGACCAGTCCTTCTTCCCAAAGAAGTGCTAATAAGATATTTAGGAGACAACATAAGATGAAGTGCTAAGACAGAAAGAATTCGTGCCCAGAAGTATAATCCTGACAGTTAGTACCACAGGCCATCAGAGTGGGCCTCATGGAGGAGGCGGACCTTGTAGAATGAGTAGCAGTGGGAACAGAAGAGGCAGGGAAGAATAAGGTAGAAGGACAGAGGTGCCCAAACCTGATAGAAGGATAATCATTACGGGGGTTGGTGCAGTGAGGAGACGAGCTGGGTACACCCAGTCAGGGAGAGGACGGTGGTGCCAAGCAGAGGACCTTGCATTTAAATCTGCCTCCACTATCATCCATGATAGGATCAGGGTGGGGAGCTGACATGCAGAAAGTTGGATTTGAGAAAGATACACTAAGACAGAACCCATGGGGGGAGAGCACTGAAATTGAGAAGGGGGTTTTGGGCGGTGCCTGGGTGGCTCAGTTGGTTAAGCGTCTGCCTTTGGCTCAGGTCATGATCCCGGGGTCCTGGGATCGAGCCCTGCATCAGGCTCCCTGCTCGGCGGGAAGCCTGCTTCTCCCTCTCCCACTCCCCCTGCTTATGTTCCTTCTCTCGCTGTCTCTCTGTCAAAAAATAAATAAAATTTAAAAAGAGAGAGAGAGAGAGAAGGGGGTTGGTGGGATGGGCCTAGACCAGGGTGGTTGAAGTGAGGGGTGGGAGATTTCAAGAAACAGCTTGAAATTTGTGGAGGGAGACCTATAATCAACTTTGTGACCTTGGGCAGGTTCTGGCCCCTCCGTGGGCCCCTGGCATCCTCTTCTGCAAGAAATAAAACACTTGATAAGCAGTGGCTCCAGCAGTAAAGATATTAACTATCTCACATAGGAAGAAATCCAGAGGTAGGCTGCTCTGGGTTTGGTGCAACTGCCCAGAAACATCATTCAGAGGTTCCAATCTCTCTACCGTTCTGTCCTGCCATCACTGATGTGTCACCTTGCCATCTCAGGGCCACACAGTGTCTGTTGTGGCTCTAAGAACCATATCTGTGCTCAAGGCAGAAAACAGGCAGAAGGTTAGAAGAATACCAGCCCCATCTGAACTTTTTACCAGGAAAGTGAAGCTTCCTCGGAGTCTTCCGGGACATACCCGTTATGTTTCCCTGACCACAATGGAGTCGTGTGTCCCTCACCCAGCTAGAGGAGCAGCTAAGAAAGTGGCACACAGGGGCGCCTGGGTGGCTCAGTCGTTAAAGCATCTGCCTTCGGCTCAGGTCATGATCCCAGGGTCCTGGGATTGAGCCCCGCATCAGGCTCCCTGCTCGGCGGGAAGCTGCTTCTCCCTCTCCCACTCCCCCTGCTTGTGTTCCCTCTCTCACTGTGTCTCTCACTGTCAAATAAATAAATAAAATCTTAAAAAAAAAAATTTAAAAAAAAAACAGAAAGTGGCACACAGAATCGTCATGACTGGCTTAGATCAATCATGCTCCATTGCCTGAGCAAATTGCTGATCACAATTAAATTAGAATTCTGTCAGCCAGGAAGAGGGAGCAACAGGTATTAGGAAGACCGTTGATGGTATCTGAGCCAGGGAGTGGGACAAGGCCCCTCCTGATGCCCACAGTCTATGAGCTCTCATCTCCTGCACTGCCCCTTCCCACCTCCTCCAGCTACTCTGCTTAGTTGTCCTGTCACCCACTTGCTGCCAACGCCTCTTCCTTCCCCACTTGGCACATGCAGAAAACAACTACTTTATCAACATCAGGCAAACTGATTTTCCCAGGGTGACTAGTATGTTGATTGGGCAAAAACTGACATGTTGCTATGAAGCTGCATGTGATAAACACAGCCCCTGAACGCCCCTCTGTTTGTATCCTGGCTCTGCTTTGAAGGCTCTTCTGACATTTATTTACTTGTCCTTCTTGAGATTTCTCCTTCCAGTTCATCAGCTGAACATGTGAGCCTTTCAAGTGTGAGGTGCAAGAAGACAGCCTAGCCTTGCCTTCCTTCTTCCCATGCCTGTTTCTCCTGTGGGACAGTCATCACAGACCCCACATCCATGAGCCCCCTAGCAGTTCAGTCATGGGCTCGGAAAGGCAGCAGGGCAGAGGTTGCTCAGGCTTCGTAGAGCTCCATTCGACTCCTAGTCAGGGCTCCAGTCATTGTTTTTTTGTTGTTGTTTTGTTTTTTATTTTATTTATTTATTTGAGAGAGAGAGAGCACGAGTGGAGAGAGGGGCAGAGAGGAAGACGGACAAGCAGACTCCCCACTGAGCAGGGAGCCAGACGGGGCGCTCGGTCCCAGGACCCTGGGATCATGACCTGAGCCAAAGTCAGACACTTAACTGACTGAGCCACCCAGGCGCCCCACGGCTCCAGTCATTGTAAACACCAGGGAAAGCACCAAGTCTGACGACTGTCATGAGGAGGAGCTGTCCAAATGGCGGGGCCATTTGGTTCCAGAATTCAGAGGTGCCTTATGCATGAAAGTTTCCCACATCTGTGCTCAGGGCTGGGCTGCAGTCCCATGCAAGGCAGCCAGGCTCCCAGGGAAAGAATTTATCCCCAGGATTCCTCCCCATAACTCCCTGCTCCCAAGCACGGCCACCCCGCCGCTGTTGCCATCACCTTTACTTCCATAACCGTGTACCATTTTGATTCAAACTGTTTCTGCTCTCCTCAATTTCACCCATCAGGATTACACAAGTGACTATCCCCCATCTTCAGTCATTTCTGTACCATCTGCACAACTTTTTTCATTTCCTCCTCGTGCCTGCATATCTTCATGGTTTTAATAGGACTGCTTATTCTTTCTTAAATACAATTTTTAAAAATTCAAACTTTAGATCACTATCCTCTCTGGAGAACAAACATTATCTTCCCTAAGCAGAAAGTAACCTTGAAGATAAATGTAATGAAAACAAAACAATGGCAACCTGATGCTGCATGATAAACAGGATTTGGGGAGGGAAGGGGGAAAGCGGCGAAGAAAATGGAAGGAGGCATCAGCCCCCTGACGGGGTGGGGAGCAATGGCACCCATGAGTGAGGATGTGGAGAAAGACTGAGGCTCAGTTGTGCAGCTCAGGTAGAGGTGCCTGGGTCTCTGGTCCAAACAAAAGATACTAGAAGAAAGATCAGATAAAAAGTCACAATCCAGCATTTCTGGTACTTCTCCTCGCTGACATTCTACTCTTTTTTTTTTTAATTTTTTAAAATTTATTTATTTTCTATTATGTTAGTCACCATACAATACTTCATTAGTTTTTGATATAGTGTTCCATGATTCATTGTTTTCCTATAACACCAGTGCTCCATGCAATACATGCCCTCCCTAATACCCATCACCGGGCTAACCCATCCCCCCACCCCCCTCCCCTCTAAAACCCTCAGTTTGGTTCCCAGAGTCCATAGTCTCTCATGGTTCGTCTTCCCCTCTGATTCCCCCCCTTCATTTTTCCCTTCCTTCTCCTAATGTCCTCCATGCTATTCCTTATGTTCCACAAATAAGTGAAACCATATGATGATTGACTTTCTCTGCTTGACTCATTTCACTTAGCATAATATCCTCCAGTTCCATCCACAAAGACACAGATGTAGTGAAAAGAAGGGGCACATGCGCCCCGATGTTCATAGCAGCAATGTCCATAATAGCCAAACCGTGGAAGGGGCTGAGATGCCTTTCAACAGATGAATGGATAAAGAAGATGTGGTCCATATATACAACAGAATATTACCCAGCCATCAGAAAGGATGAATACCCACCATTTGCACTGGCATTCTATTCTAATGCACTGGATTCCTTGTGATGCCTGGTGCCTCCGTCTTTGAATATTCTGGTCTTCTGGAAAGATGGGGGGACCATTTTGACTCTGGTAGGAAGTGTCTGTCCTTGATCACTTCGAAGCCAATTCCAGGATGCTTGGGTCAAAAAGGAGAGGAAGAAATGTATGGCCACAACCTCATCTGGTCCCCAGGGGCTGCAAGTGAGTGTGACTGCAAGCCCCATGGTTTCCCTAGGGCCAAGAGTGAGAGTGAGCCAGGGGGGCCTGAGGGTAAGGGGGCAGTTGATGGGTTTCCACCCAGGTAATGAAAGAGAGGAAAGGAAGCTTCCAACATGGGTGAAAACATGTCAGTTAAGTTCTGATACTAAGAATCCTGCAGAAGCCTAGAATTAAGATAGGGGCGCCTGGGTGGCTCAGTTGGTTAAGCGACTGCCTTCGGCTCAGGTCATGATCCTGGAGTCCCGGAATCGAGTCCCGCATCGGGCTCCCTGCTCGGCAGGGAGTCTGCTTCTCCCTCTGACCCTCCTCCCTCTCGTGCTCTCTGTCTCTCATTCTCTCTCTCTCAAATAAATAAATAAAATCTTTAAAAAAAAAAGATAGACATGACAATGCAATCAAAGGGAAGGCTTCTAGATGTCCATCAACAGATGAATGGATATTGCTTCTCGGTCTTTTGGCTAAGATCAAGTGTAGTATCTGTTCTTATCAGTTTAACAGATGAATGGATAAAGAAGATGTGGTATATATACAATGGAATATTATACAGCCATCAAAAAATGAAATCTTGCCATTTGCAATGACATGGATGGACCTAGAGGGTATTATGCTAAGCGAAATAAGGCAGAGAAAGACAAGTATCATATGATCTCACTGATATAAGGAATTTGAGAAAGAGAAACAAGACAGAGGATCATAGGGGAAGGGAGGGAAAAATGAAAGAAAATGAAACCGGGGAGGGAGACAAACCATAAGAGACTCAATCTCAGGAAACAAACTGAGGGTTGCTGGAGTGGAGGGGGTGGGAGGGATGGGGTGGCTGGGTGATGGACACTGGCGAGGGTATGTGCTATGGTGAGCACTGTGAATTATGTAAGACTGATAAATCACAGACCTGTACCCCTGAAACAAATAATACATTATGTGTTAATAAAAAAATAAAACAAACAAACAAAAAAACAAAGGGAAGGCTTCAAAACTGTCACCTTCTGCTCCCATGGGTCCTTCAAGACAGGGTGGCTTTGAAGACCCCAGGATATGCACCAGAAAGAGACTCTAATATGAGAAAGTCCTGCCTGAGAAGCTCTCACAGTTGAGGCATGAGTAACTGAAGCAGGAAGTAATGTGAAACACTGGGGGCCTGGAAGCCATGGGGTGTTGCTTAGGATTCAGCCAGGCATAGCTTTGACCTCTTTGGCATTTACTAGCTATGCAACCTTGGGAAAGTTACATAATCTCTCTGAGCCTCATCAATAAAATGAGGCTGGTAATACCTACATCATAGGGTTGTTGCAAGGGTTAAATCAAAAAGCATATACAGAATGCCAAGTACAGTGCTTGGCTGTAGATGGATAGATAAGTGATAGATAGATAGATAGACAGATAGATACCCCATCATTAACATTATTATTATTATTATTATTATTATTATTCACACTTCGTTTGAATTTGTTTGACAAGGTCCTGTTTTCTAAATTGGTCCTGTTTTCTAAATAAACCAACAAAGGAGCAAATAAAGAGAAGCTAAGAGCAATTTGTTCTGTGACAAAGTGAAAAAAAAACAAACAAACAAAAAGAAATGCACCTCTGGCCCGAGAAGACAGAAGCACATTCCAGGGACCCCACTTTTGGCACAAAGATGCTTTCATGGGTTAAAAAAAATGGACCCTTTCAGGAGTGGTAAAGATTAGAGTGGGGACTGCATTTTAAAAACATCACTCTTGGTTAAGAAGGGGGAAAAAAGACAAAATTAAAGCATTTGCGTTTAGCAGGAAAAAAATTGCTAGTTTTATAATCTGCCATTTGGAAAATCAAATCTATATAAAGCAAGAAAGCTGTGAGCTGAGGCAAGAATGAGGTTTCTCGGAGACAGCTTCATTTGTAAGTTTCGTGTGGCTCTTGAAGGTCACTCATTCCAGGGACTTCGTCCCACTTCGCAAACAGAAGACGAATCTGCAGTCCCTTTGCTGCAGCAGGTTATACAAGGAAACAATAAATGTGAGAGGCAGGCTCACTCCTAAAGAGGTCTAAATTGAATTGCATTGACTTTTTACAAAGCCACAAATTGCTTATCTTATTCAAGTGCCTGAGTGTTTGGTTTTTGATGAGCTGGGCACAAAGATATCTTGAATTTTGACAGTGGTATGAGTCGCCCAGTTTGAATTGTCGGTGGTGGGGCGGGGGGTCGAGTGGGGGGCACAGGGGCTCTTGGGCTTACCCTGCTTTTCCCACTGAGCGAGGCCAAGGGGGTCACTCTCAAAGATGATCCTGAAAATCCAAGGTCCCACGAGGATGGGTCCATTCCACCGCTAACACGCATCTACATCCTAGCTCACTTGTGGGGGTCAAATAAGATAATGGATGTCAAAAAAAAAATTTAATACTTTTCAGATTTAAGGAGTCAAGAAAGAGGAAAACAATAAAGAGAAAGGAACAGCCATTCCAGCCAAACAGCATGTGTGTCTGAAGCTTTGTAAGGAGAACTGTGTGTGTGTGTGGTGTGTGTGTTGACAAGGAGGCTGGGAAATAAGACAATCAAATTAGGTGTTGGGCTAACTCAGTGGTTCTCAGCCCAGGCAGCAAATAAGAATTATCTGAGAAGCAAAAAAAAAAAAAACAAAAAGAATTATCTGGGAAGCTTTTTGAAGCTTCTGGCTACTCTCGGGACATTAAGTCAGAATCTCTGTGTGGGGGACTGGGGAGTTCCAAGCATCCTAATTCTGATGCCCCTTCACCAGGATTCTAGTAAGCAGATTGGATTTCAGACCACCAGACTAAGTGAATAAGGAGTAAAAAAAAGGACATGGTTCATCCCATTTGTTTAAGAAGGTTGGGGTCACTGGGTTTTATTGAGACAATGGCCATTATGTTGGGGGTGACCGTGGCCCATCGATGACAGTTACCAACAATGTCATTCTCCATACCACTGAGATGGAGAAGCCAGGGCATCAAAGAGGAACCAGAGGTAGAAGGACAGCTTCGGAGAGGCTGCACAGGGAACGCTTTTGCTTCATTCTTGGGGGTGCCAGAGCGTGTTGGAAGACCCCCATGGGGGAGGGGGTTCAGATGGCCTCTGGCACACAGGCCTGGCCCTCACTGGGGATCCTGTAATTTGAATGGGGCCCTGCCACACCAGGGGTGAGGGCCAGCTCTGTCCATCCCACTTTTGGCTGCTTCTCCAAGGAGTTAATGCAGGTACCTCCTCCAAACTGCAAAGAGCAGTGGCCACACCCACATCCCACCTGATTTAATCCAAGTGCCCCAGACCTAGAATCACACATACCAGCTCCTTTGAAGGCCTCTGTCTCCTTGAGTTTCCTTATGGGAATTCTTTAGATCCCAAAGTGGGACGTGGGGCAGGGGTGATGAAGAATCCATTGAAGGTTTTTAACTACTTGATCTGCTTTGCTCATCAAGACGTTGCCTTTTGGTGGTGGAATGAACCCATTCTCATAGGACACTGTTCTTTTAGCTGACTTTTGGCTATATTTCCTTCACACCTCCCACCTCTTACAACATATACACACACCTGGTTGTTAGCTTCTAAACCCCAACATACAGACCTCCAGAAAGGATACTGTATCAGACTGAAACACCTTTCTTAAGGGTTTTGCCTAAAAAGTGAATCTCTAATGGTGAGATTCTAGGCACTATCTTGGAAATATTTTGCACTGAGGGCTATTAAGGAAATGCTCTTTAAATAGAAAACATAGATTTTTCCAGTATGCAAAGGGGGCGACTCCGAAAGGAGCTAGGTCAAAAGCCTAAAAGCGTCTGGTGTTTTCTGACATTTTTCCTCCTCCTTGAGAAAAGCCAAAGGTCCTCCTGTTTGTCTCACCTTATATCCACATTAAAAAAATATACTAACAATCACTATTGTTAAGGTGGTGCTTTGTAGCTCCCAAAGCACCACAATAACATTCAATCCCACAGACACATACCACTGGACCCATTTTACAGTTGAAAAACCGAGCCCAGAGAGGTTACAGATCCTGCCCACATCATGCAGCCTGTAAGTGGCTAAACTCTTCTTCAAGGCAGGACCTGTATGAATGCACGTGACCTGTCAGTGAGGCCCAGGCCCTGCATGGTTTCTAAGGGCAGCACCAATGTCCCAGGCAGGTGGCAAGCCTGGCACAAAGGAGCTCATTAGCTTGCCCAAGGCTCCCCATACATTCATTCATCCTAAAGCATTTACGGAGCTTGTAATATGGACCATAACTGTAATAGATAGACAGACCCCCTCCTGCCTCCACGGAGCTTATAGTTAGGAGAAGGCTAATCCCAAGGTCATGGTCATATCAACAGCAAACCCTCAGTAGTAGGCACGGCCCTCTGAAATTGGTCCCAGGGCCTCCCCTGCCCTTTCCATGTGCAGTCCCAGGACCTGAATGTGAAACAGATCTGTGATTTAATAAAAACCACACAGGCTGCAATGTTTGTGATCTCTGTTGCCTCACCCTGTGCTGTGTGCTTGTTAAAATGCTGAGAGTGGGGCGCCTGGGTGGCTCAGTCAGTTAGGCGCCTGACTCTTGATTTCAGCTCAGGTCATAATCTCAAGGTCATGAGATCGAGCCCCATGTCTGGCTCTGCGCTGAGTGTGGAGTCTGCTTGAGATTCTTTCTCTCCTTCTCCCTCTGCCCCTCCCTGCTGCCATGCTCTCTTAAAGAAAAATGCTGAGATATTAGTCCCCAAGGCAGGAGCACATCCCTAATAGAGAAGCGTCAGGCACTGTGTGAGCTAAGAGAGTTCTATGGAGGCAGCTCTGCTTTGCAACACGACATGAAGACTTCTAGAGATGGATGGATGGATGATACATAAATAACAGATCACTGGATGGATGGCAAAGGAAGTGTGGGTGATCCATAAGAGAGAACAAGGGAAGTAGGTAATGAGCTAAATAATGGCTACAGGATACATTCAGTGATATTCCAGCCAGGCCAATCCACCCAGTTACCACAGCTCAGCCTGCTCTTGCTCACCCCTGTGCCTTTGCACAGTCTGCTCCCCTAGCGAGCGTCCCTCTGCAGCCTTCATGCCCCACCTCCTGCCCTTTGATGGCCTGGGTTACCCCCACACACCCCAATCCTGGAGGACTTTTCTGACCACCCCAGGCAGGGTGAGATGAGACCTCCTCTGTAACAAGGCTGAGTGCCCACCTCTATTCTGGCACCTCCAACATTGCTGGGAATTATCTGTGGACGGGTCTGCCTCTTGTCTACTGGGCAGTGAGAGCAGGGTCACAGTCTCTTGCCTGCTGCATCCCTAGCTCTGAGCACAGCCAGTGTCTATTAAGCGAACTCACTGATCTCTACGTGTGCCCATGACCCGCACGTGGGGAGCCAGCAGCAGGGGGGTTTCTCCCCAGAGGTTCCTTGGAGCTGACTGCCGTTGCCGGGTGAGAATCTGCCTGGTGATTGCCGAGGGCCTGAGTGATTGCGCCGTGGCCCCAGGTGCGGCAGCGGTGGGGGAGCCCAGCACAATGAGACCTCCACACCCGCCTCCTGTTAGCACTAACAAAGACAAATCGGAGGCAGCCACTGGAGTGCTTTGCCTGTTAAGTGTTAAGTAGCAGACTGATTGCTCTGAAGTTGACAAGTGACAGGGGGTGAGGCGGCAGGTGCTTCCAACAGCCCCCTTGGGGGAAGCAGGGACCAGGGCTCCGTTTGGGCAGGGGGGTTCCTGACTAAGGAGCCCTCGCCTCACAGAGCAGGGGGATTTCTGTCTTGATCGAGGTTGGCCCTCTGTCCAGGCCCTGTTATCTTGGCTCCTTTCTTGAGAAAAAGGTGAGACCTATGGTTCTGTGAACATTTCCAGGCTTTCCCCAAAGCCTCAGCACCCGGCCCCCAGGACCGTCACAATGGAAGGCGCCTGCAGGTGACCATTCAGTTAGGACTCTTATTCTGGGGTTGAGTGTGCAGCATTCCTGATGGGAGTTAGAACTCCATGAGCTGGGGCGCCTGGGTGGCTCAGTTCGTTAGGCTCAGGTGATGATCCCAGGGTCCTGGGATCGAGTCCCACATCAGGCTCCCCCTGCTCTGCAGGGAGCCTGCTTCTCCCTCTGCCTCTGCCTGCCACTCCCCCTGCTTGTGCTCTCTCTGTGTGTCAAATAAATAAATAAAAACAATAAAAAAAAAAAAGAACTCCATGAGCTGGACATGAGGGGAGTGGCTGGCTCACCTAACCGGGGCCCCTGTCCTCTACGGCACCATCTGCAATGACAGCTCCCCTCTGTGCCGTGTTCTCAGTCCCCCCAATTCCTGCAGCACCTGCTGGAGCCCCACAGCCGGCAATATCGATCTACACCAGCGCTTCAAATGGACTCTACCTGCAATATTTTCTTAAACAATAGGGTAAGTTTGAATGAGATCTTACCTGAAGTCCATTATGTGTGAAATAGATCTGGCTGAAGCAGGGCAGAGGGCCAGAGCCCCACCCATTCTGCTATCCCGCCACACCCCTGAGGTGCCCCCCCGCCCCCCGCGGCAGCCCAGGGCTCCCAGCACACAGCCTGAGGAACACGAGGCCCACGCCATGTGTTTAGCATTGTTTCACATCACACGGGGACCTAAGCCAGCTGTTCAAGTCCTTCCTCCGGGTGAGCTTTGCCTCCCAGCAAGGTTACGGGCAGAGGGTCAGCCCTTCTAGGTATTTGGCAAGCATGGTGCCAGCAGACGCCAGAGAGGTGGCCGTCCTTCTCCACCAGCCTGTCCAGCCTGCACCCTTTTCTGTGTAGGTTCAAATAAATGGGGGCTGCCCAACGGGCCAGCATATTTACCAATTACACTGACGAACAAGACCAGCGCTAAGGAGCTGCGGGCGACCTGGCCTTGGCCTTGGACTCTGGGCATGATAATATGGGCATTGTGTAAGGCACCTACCTCCATCAATGACTAGGGAAAGAAAATCAGAAGTGCTCCACAAATGTTAGTAATAATTTGTTATCAGTAAGTATGTGCAGCAATCTGTGACATCACTATTACCCAGAATGTCCCCATGCCCCTCCTCTCATCCATGGCCTCCCCATTCTTCTTTTCAAGCCCCACCTCCTCCAGGACACCCTGCAAACTGCATCTGCCTCCCTCAAACCCCCCTTCCTCTCTGTTTGCTTTGATTGATTCTCATCCAACCCTGTTCCTCCTAAATAGCATTCGGGAGTATATGCCTTAGTGGCTGGCTGGAGCAGAGGATCTCGGGTGGGCCCCTGGGCTTTCCTCTGTACCTCCCCACACAGCTCAGCTGCGCACTGAGCAGGCAGGAGAGGTAGAGAGACTGACAGGTTGTTCTTGAGGTATCTCTCTGGGATCATTTTCTCGGTTCTTCCCCTCATAGTTTAGTGGAAAGGAAGGGCAAGGTCCTCTGGTGAATACGCACTGGCTGGTCCAGGATGAGGGAATGGGAGGTAGAGGGAGAAGGAGGATAGCAGCCCAGGTTTGTCCTGTCTGGTCCACCTTCGCACCCAGAAATTGTGTAACAGTTCCCTCTTCTGGGGTGATGACTGTGCCTAGCCCTGAAGTGATGGGGACCCAAGACGATGGAGGGGAACAATCTCAAGGGGGAATGCCTCCTCTGAAAGCTTCCCAGGAATGACCAACTAGGTGGGGCCCTCCCCTGTGCCCTTGGAGCCCCCTCCCCGGCCTGCCTTTATTCTAGCAGACATCACTGGGATTCCACTTGCTGACCCCTCCACTCCTGCTTCCAACTTGAGGGCAGAAAATGGACCTCACCAGTCATGTTTGAATGTTGATTGGATATGGACAGATGTGCAGGTGAGTGGATGGATAGAATGATGGGTGCTAGACTTTGTTCAAAGTTCTTTTTTTTGAAGATTTTATTTATTTTTATTTTTGCCAGAGAGAGAGCGAGAGCGAGCACGAGCAGGGGGAAGGGCAGAGGGAGAGGGAGAAGCAGGCTCTCTGCTGAGCAGGGAGCCCACGCGGGGCTCGATCCCAGGACCCCGGGATCATGACCTGAGCTGAAGGCAGATGCTTAACCCACTGAGCCCCCCAGGTGCCAACTTTGTTCAAAGTCCTGCCCAGTTCCAAACATAGAATGAAGTGTTTAAGGACATGGGGGGGGGGGGGGGGGGGGGGGGGGGGAGACCTAGATTTGAACCCTGTATATCCTATACTTTCATAAAGTGTCTATCCAAGTATTTTCCATTTTAATTGAAATACTTGTGTCTTTAATCTGGATATATAGGAGTTATTTACATATTCTGGATACAAGACAATTGTCATATAATGTGCGGCGACATTGTTCCCCCAGTCCACAGTTTGCTCTACCTTTTCTTAACAGTATCTCTTGATCACCAGGAGTTACTAATTTTGATGAAATCTGATTTTATCAACTTTATTCTTTTATGGATAATGCTTCTTGTGTCCTCTCTAAAAACTCACTGTCTACCTCCATATGTCACAATTTTGCTTTTGTTGTTTGTTGTTGTTTCGTTGGGTTTTTTCCTAGAAACTTTTTAATGTTCGTTTTGATGTCTCAGTCTATAATCAATTTCATTAACATTATTTTAAAATATAGTGTGAAAAGGGAAAGATAAGATTTTTTTTTAAATAATTTTATACTGGTGTCTTACCCCAACGTTATTTGTCAAAAAAACTTTTCTTTCCATTCATTAAATTGCTTGGTGTCTTTACTGAAAATCAATTGAGTTTATGTAGGTATGTTTGATTCTGGATACTTCTTTCTCTTTCACTGATTTTTATCTTATTTAGTATATTCTAATGCCACTACTACATTGTCTTGATACTGTAGTTTTATGGTAAGTCTTGAAACTGATTAGTGTAAGTCTTCCACCTGTACTCCTCAGCTTTATTTTTAAGATTCTTTTCCCTATACTAGGTTCTTTGCATTTCCTTATAAGTTTTTTAACCAGCTTGTCAATTTCTGCAGGAGAACTTGATGGGAATTTGATTAGATAGCTTTGAATCCACATATTAATTTGAGGAGAACTGATACCTTAACAAAAGTGTTCTCTTGATCCATGAACAAAGAACATAGCCATGTTGTCTGCTAATAAAGACCAATTTACTTCTTCCTTTCAATCATTATATCTTTTCATATCATTATCTTGCCTATTGTACTGGTTATGACCTCCAGTAAAATATTGAATATGTATACTGAGAGCAGACATGCTTGTTTTGTTCCCAGTTTTGGGGAGAATGTCTTCAGTTTTTCCCCATTAAGGACAATGTTAGCTGTAGGATTTTTGAAAAACTCTTCATCAGATGGGAAAGTTCCTTTTTATTCCTAGTTTGTTGAGAGGTTTTAACCTGAATGGATGTTGAATATTATCCATTTTTTTCTGCATTTGAGATAATCAATTTTTTTTCCTTTTACTCCTGTTGAAGTAACAAATGACAATGATGATTAAATAATTTTTGTAATTCTTGAGTTTCAGTTCCACTTGGTATTGGTATACTATTTTACACATACAGCCAGATTCAACTTGTTAAACTATTGTTAAGGATTTCCGAATGTATGTTCATGAGGGATGCTGATTTGCAGTTTTCTTTTCTTCCAATAGCTCTGTCTAGTTTTGGTAATGCAGAGTAATACCGGCCTCAGAAAAAAAATTGGAAAGTGACGCCTATTCCTCTACTTTCTGAAAGAGTTTGTGTAAGATTGACACTATTTCCTAAGTGTTTGCTTGAAGTGACCTGTGAATTTACCTGAGTCCGGAGGTTTTTTTCCTTGGAAAGGATTTTGAAAACAAATTCCATTTATTTGATAGATACAGGGCTACTCAGACACACTATTCCATCTTGTGTCATTTTTTTTAAATTGCCTTTTCTAAGCAACTCATCTTTTCCACCTAAGTTGTTTAATTTATTGGCATAAACTTGCCAATAATATTTTCTCATTACTCTTTTAATATTTGTCAGATCTGTGGTGATATCTCCTTTTTCATTCCTGATGTTGGTACCTTATGTTTTCTCCTTTCTCTTGATCAATCTTTCTGAGGGCTTATCAATTTTTTTTAAAGATTTTATTTATTCATTTGACAGAGAGAGAGACAGCGAGAGAGGGAACACAAGTAGGGTGAGTGGGAGAGGGAGAGGGAGAAGCAGGCTCCCCACTGAGCAGGGAGCCCGATGTGGGGCTCGATCCCAGGACCCCGGGATCATGACCTGAGCCGAAGGCAGACGCTTAAGGACTGAGCCACCCAGGCGCCCTAGGGCTTATCAATTTTATTAATCTTCTCAAAGAACCGACTTCAGGGTTTATTACTGTTCTCTATTGTTTGTTTTGTATTTCATTGTTTTCTGTTCTTATATTTATTTACTTTCTTTTATTTCTTTTTTTTTGTCCTTAAGGTAGAAAATTCATTCTTGATTTTTCTTTCTTTTCTAATAAAGTATTTAAAGGTGTAAATTTTCCTCTAACCACCTCTTTAGCTATATCCCACACATTTTGAAATGCTGTGATCTTTGTTACTGTTCCATTTGAAATGTTTTCTTTTTTTGTGATTTCCCCTTTCACCCATGGATTATTAGAAATATGTGGTTTGATTTTCAAATGCCTTGCTAGAACATTGCTAGAGATCTTATTTCTAGTGATTTCAGATATAATTCCTTTTTCAGTATGAGAAAACATAGGTAAAACTTCGACATTCTGAAATTTATTGCTACTCATTTTATGGTCAGGGTGAGATCTGTCTTGGTCAGTGTTCTCCATGCACATGAAAAGAATGAGTATTTTATCATTGTTGGGGTGAGTGCTTCATCAATGTCAATTTGGCCAAGTTGGTTACTAGTGTTCAAATCTTTTCTT
The DNA here is from genome assembly GCF_002201575.2 of Neomonachus schauinslandi. Classification (NCBI taxonomy): domain Eukaryota; kingdom Metazoa; phylum Chordata; class Mammalia; order Carnivora; family Phocidae; genus Neomonachus; species Neomonachus schauinslandi. Next base: position 92,902,568 of record NC_058405.1, on the reverse strand, counting down.
GTTGATTCATTTGTCTACCTGTTCTGTCAATTACTGAGGGGAGGCTGTTAAAATCTCCTAATATGATTGTTGGTTTGAATATTTCTCCTTTTATTTCCATTGGCTTTTGCTTCAAATATATTACAGCTCTATTATTAAGTGCAGACACCGTGTTTGACTGCTGGAGTAGACTCTTTTTTTAATCATTAGGAAAGTCTCTCTTCATCTGTAGCTAACTCTTCTTATCTTATAATTTACTTTGATATTAAAATAGCCACACACCAGCTTTCTTTTGCTTACATTTCGATTATATAATTTTATAACCTTCTGCTTTCAATATATCTGTGTCTTTATATTTAAAAAATAGAGGCTTTGGGGCACCTGGGCGGCTCAGTCATTAAGCGTCTGCCTTCGGCTCAGGTCATGATCCCAGGGTCCTGGGATCGAGCCCTACATGGGGCTCCCTGCTCCATGGGAAGTCTGCTTCTCCCTCTCCCACTCCCCCTGCTTGTGTTCCCTCTCTCGCTGTGTCTCTGTCAAATAAATAAATGAAATCTTTAAAAAATAAAGTAAAATATAGAGGCTTTGTAGATATTCTCTAATTAGGTCTTTTTAAAATCTGGTCTAAAAATCTCTGCATTGCTAGTGGAGTTAAAACTACTTATATTTAATGTAATTACTAATATAGTTGAGTTTAAGTCTGCTGTCTCCCTATTTGTTTTCCTTTTTTGTTCCTCTGCTACTTCTTTCTTGCCTTCTTTTATGCTAATCAAATAGTTTTTAGTATTTCATCTTATTTCCTATATAGCCTTTTAAGATATACCTCTTTACATTGCTTTCAGTGATTTTTCTAAGGATTATAGTGTATATCTTTAACTTATTACAGTCTACTGAGTACCATTTCAGGCAAACTATATAACTCTTACAGATATATATTTCCATTTATACCTTATTTTTATGCTTTTGTTGTCATATATTTATTATTTCATGTGGTAAAAATCCCACAATACAGTTTTTATTTTTGCTTTCAACTTGCTTAAAGACATTAAGAAATATAAGATGATAGGCTTTTGTATTTATTTACATTTTTACCATTTCCACTGCTTTTATTTCTTCCTGTAGATTTTAGTTTTCATCTGACATTACTTCCCTTCAATCTAAAGAATTTACTTTAAAATTTGATGTAGTGCAAGTATTTTGGCAATGGATTATCTTACCATTTGTTTATCTCATTTTAATTTTTAAAGGGTATTTTCCTTGAATATAAGGATCCTTGTCTGAAGACACTATAAGAAAACTACAGATCAATATCCCTTATAAAAACTGATGCAAAAATTCTCAATAAAATGCTAAGAAATTGAATTCAGCAGTGTATTCAAAAGATTATACACTATGACCAATTGGAGTTTATTCCTGGGATGCAAGGATGGTTTGACATCTGAACATCAATCAATGCAACATGCCACATTAGCAGAATAAAGGTAAAGAAAACACATGATTATCTCAATTGATGCAGAAAAAGCATTTGACAAAATTCAACACCACTTTATGATAAAAACACTCAACAAACTATGAGTAGAAGGAAAGTATCTCAACTTAATAAAGGACATATACAAAAACCCCACAGCTAATGTACAAATAGCTGAAACAATCTTGAAAAAGAAGAAAAACTTTGAGAACTCACACTTCCTGATTCAAATTTTACTACAAAGTTATAGTAATGAAAACACTGTGGTGTTGGCATAACGAATGGAACAGAGAGCCCAGAAATAAACCCTCATATATATGATCAAACATTTTTTGACAAGTGTGCCATGACCTCTCAGTGGGGGAAAGGACAGTCTTTTTAACAAATGGTGCTGGAAAACTAGACAGTCTTTTTAACAAACAGTGCTGGAAAACTTCACATGCAAAGGAATAAAGACCCTTACCTGATAATATATATACAAATTAACTCAAAATGAATCAAAGATCTAATGTAAGACAAAACTATAAAACGCTTAAAAGAAAATGTAGAGGGTGCCTGGGTGGCTCAGTTGGTTAAGCAACTGCCTTCGGCTCAGGTCATCCCGGAGTCCTGGGATCGAGTCCCGCATCGGGCTCCTGGCTCAGCGGGGAGCCTGCTTCTCCCTCTGACCCTCTCCCCTCTCATGCTGTTTCTCTCTCTTGCTCTCTAATAAATAAATAAATAAATAAATAAATAAATAAATAAATAAATAAAATCTTTTTTTTAAAAAAAAAGAAAGAAAATGTAGAGAAAAGCTTCATGAAATTTGATTTGGCAATGATTCCTTGGATACAACACCAAATGTACAGACAATAACAACAAAAATAGGTAAAGTGCACTTCATCAAAACTAAAAACTTTTGTGCATCAAAGGACACTATCAACAGAAAAAAAAGGCAATCCATGGAATGAGAAAAAATTTGCAATTATGGGAGGGGAGAGAGAGAGCTACTTTTTAATGGGTCCAGTTTCAGTGTGGAATGATGAAAAATTTCTAGAGATGAATAGTGATGATTGCACAACAATGTGTATGTACTTAATGTTGCTGAACTGCACACTTAGGTAGAATGGCTAAATGGTAAATTTTATGTTATATATATACTTTACTACAGTAAAAAAAGTTAAATTAAAAAATTACATAAGGCCTATTGTCCAGTGTTTGTTCAGCTTCTTTTCTTTCAATTCTTTAGAGATATACCATTATCTTCTGGCTTCCATTGCCTTTCTGTTATGAAGACAGATCTAATTGTTTTCATTGTTGCCTTATATGTAATATGTCTTTTTTTCTATGGCTGCTTTCAATGTTTTTTCTTTATCTTTGATTTTCAGCAGTTTGATTATGATGGGCTTAGGTATGGGTGTTTTGGTTTTTTTTAATTTTTGTCATTTGTGGGTCTTTGAGCTTCCTGTAGATGGATGTTTTTACTAAATTGAGGAATTTTCAATTAGTGTTCAAATATGTTTTCTTCTTCATTCTCTCTTTTGTCCTTCTGGAATTCCAGTGACATTTATTTTAGATCCCTTAATATCATCCCATAGGCCACTGAGGTTCTTTTTCTTATATTTTACCAATTAAGCTAATTGCTATTCACTCATCTTCAATTTCACTGAAATTTTTCTATTTGCAGTATCTAATCTCAAGTGAATATTTTATTCCAGATATTCTTCTTTACAGTTATAGAGTTTCCATTTGTTCTTTGAAAAGAATTTTTTTGCCCTATTGATAATTCCCAATTTGTTTGCTTATAATATCCAATTTTCTGTTAAATCCTTGACCTAATTGATTATAGCTATTTTAAAGAGTTGTCTGGTAATTACAAAATCTGGGTCACTTGAAGGTATGTTTTTATTGACTTTTTTCTTTTAATTATGGGTCACATTTTTTTGCTTCTTTGAATGTTTAGTGATTTTTATTGTATGCTGGACATTATGATACTATATTATAGGGCATCTTGGATTATGTTGTCTTCTTCTAAGGGATCCCAGAGTCAGTTAAACTGGTGAATCCTCTTGATATTTTCAGGCTTATTATGCTTTTCAAATAGATCTATTTCTATTTTGACCTTAGTCTTAGGGTCTGGACCTTACTAAAGAGCATGTTCCTTCCTCCAAAAGCATGACTCAATGTTCTCAGTGAGTTGTCTCGCTGAGATTTCAGTGATTCCGATATTGAAAATGCACTTTCAATATCTCCCAGCACTGCATAAACCCAGGACCCTCCATTCAACTTTCTTTAGCAGCAACTCCCTAATAGGCCTATGCTGTACCATCTCATCTTGCATATGCAACACAGACCTCAGTCAAAATGCTGAGGGAAACCCTGCGGTAGACTTCTGCCACACATATTCTCATTCAGCTTCCTCTCCTCTGATAACCTTCACAGCAAATTTCAGATATTTCAGTGACCCCAACCTTCAATCTCTGCCTTCTCAGCTCAGTGAGACCAACACTTTCACTCTTCTCATGGGCTCCACCTCCCTGTACCAAAGTCAGAAAAGTGACGCAAGGCAGAAAATCAAGGCAAACCATGCGGCACACTTTATGTGTTTTCCTTTTCTCAAAATTCATAATCCTGTTTGATTTGTCCAATGTCTGAAGAGTTGCCTCGTACATTTTGTCCTGTTCTATAGTTGCTTTTTGTGGTAAGGTAAATCCAAAGCCAGTTGCTTTGTCATGGCTAGAACTATTTCTGGAAATTAAAGTCTGTGAAATGAACTTTGAAAATGAAGAGGAAGAGAGAAAGGACAGGACTAGAGTTAAAACATTGTTGGGGGCCTTTGTGAAAAATAGAAAATTTTTCTCTCCTGCATGGTGGAATACAAAAGGGATCCTCCTCTGGGCAGAGCAATTAACAATAGATTCCTCTTCCTCAGGGCTGACACCCCATGCCAGAATACATAGATTGGAGAAGAGAGTCCAGGCTGGGTCTCAAAACTCACTCAGACCTTCTGGGTCTGATAATTTTGTGTAGTTTACAACCTGCACAAGAGTAATTAGCAGCTCTCAAGGAAAGACCATTCCTGACTGTTGTGCTTTGCCTGAGGCAGGTGGTCTATCAAAGTACACTTCACTTTGACTTTTTCTCTTGGTGACAGACCATTGTTACTTATAAGTTATGAGTGTATAGTGCATGTGCATTGCCAAATTTAAAATATTATTCTAGGGTACTTAGGGAGGGCCCCCAAAGAATGAGTTATAAAAGAGAGCATGAGGGTAGGGGCAAATCTGAATGTTTAGTCTGGGAAACTTAAACCCTCATTGAGCTCAGCATAGATTAGACATCTATGTTCTATAAACCTGTTGAACGTTGCTTATTGGGGTGCAGTAGGGGAAGGGAGGGAACTAAGGCACAGAACAGAGGCACTTTTCCAGGGCCCCAAAGTGTCATAGAAGAAACCAGGGCCAGAGATATTTCTGCCTCCATTAAGGCAATGAGGCATTTCTTATAGGCAAGGCCTTTCTAATCTCAGCCACTTTACATTCAAGCTTCCAATTTCATGGCAAAATGTAACCTCCCTTTTGAAAACAATATTATAACTTGATTTTTGCTCATTATAGAAAGAATACAGGCCTTGGAGACTGAATAAATAGGTTCCCTGCTCTACCACTTACTAGCTGCATGGTCTTGCATAAGTTATTTAACCTCTCCAAACCACTGCTTCTTATCCACAAAGTTGGGATGAATAATGCCTACTCCTCAGGTTCTTTGTGAGAATTACACAAGACACTGCATGTAAAAGCACTTGGCACAATGTCAAGCACATATAACATCCCATAAATGTTCCCGGATCCTTGATAACAGCAGATTTGTTGCAGCTAGTTTAAAAGAAGTGAGGACTTGGATGATACCATGCACACTCCTCACCTCATGACCCACAAAGACAAACTTCAGATAAAGAGGCATCAATGTTTTACATTTCCCTTCTCCACAGGGCAGTCCTGCCTATGCCAAGTCATCAGCTGACCAAATGGAGGGTGAAAAAGAGTGGGTATGGCTGAGCAAGAGACGAACATACCTAACCACAGAAAGGAGGACTGGGGGCTCCTTTGAACTTGCAGGAATTCATAATTCTGCAGTAGGCTTTTTCCCACTCTTCCCGCTGAACTTGCTGGACCTCAAGACCTGAGGTAAGGAGAGTGCAATAGGGGCAATATTTTAGCTTCATTTGGGAGAGAAATGTTGTCAGCTTGCTGCTTCAAGAGAAATGTTGTCAGCTTGTTGCTGCTACTTCTTGGACACCTTTCCCTGCCCAGTTCCCCAGTTTCCCTTCCTCAAGCTCCCCTCTCTCCATTTCACCATGTGTCTCTTCCAGAGTTTTTATATTCTCTTCTTCTACTTATATATTCTCCCCACGTATTTCTTTCCACTGATACCTCACCTCCTATCTTTTTCCTTCCACCTTCTATGTTTGCTTCCTTCCGATTCATTTCTCCCTCTTCATTCCCACCTATTCTCTCCCCTACTCTTTTCTTCAGCTTCCTCATCACTACTAGCATACTGTTTTCCTATCACCAGAACCTTCACCATCTTGCTCACTCTTCCTTAGTCTCTGTCTCTCTTTCTCTCTCTCTATCTTTCTGTCTCTCTCTTTCTTCTCTCCAGCCCTCCCTCTCCCCCTCTCTCTCTTCCTCTTTCTCCCTCCCTCCCCCTCTTTCCCTCTCTCTTCCTCTCCCTCCCTCTCCCCTATCTCTTTTAACCTTAACCCTTAGGGAAGAGATGGGAGAAATGGGAGACTGGGTGGGGGTGGGGAGGAATACATAAGAACAGAGACCTGGGGGGATGGTGGGGTGGGGGAGAACTAAACACAGATATTCTGGGATGGTAGTGATAGGAACAGAATACTACTTGTCTGAGGTTCTGCCTCTGGGACCAAACCAAATAAAGAGGAGCTCTGGAGAACAAGCTGTGAGGTCATGAAAGTCCTCCACTCTCACCCAGCCTATCTCAGAGCACATCATCTTGAAGGCCTGACACAGCATAGCCTAGTGGCAAAGAGCATGAGCTATGGAGCCAATCTGTCTGAGATCAAGTCTTGCCTCCACCATTTACTACCTGTGGACTTTGGACAATTGACTAATTCCTGTGCCTTGGTTTCTTTGTGTGTTAAAATGAGGACAAAAACAGTATTTTTATCTATATTTGTTGTGAAGATTAATTGAATTAATATATGTAAGGTTTCTAGCACAGAAATGGCACATAATTGTTAACTACTATTATTTTTCCGAACCAGACGCAAATTTAACCAACAGGTGACTGTCTTCCCTTGGTGCTGTCCCTGGTGCTGAAAACCTGGACTCAAGCCTTCCAGCCCAAGGCTTTAGGCTTTGTCTTTGGAAATGGAAGCCCAAATCCAAGAGCTTTCACTGTATTTCAAAAACTGTGCTAAGTGCATTGCCTACATCATCTCACCTTTCCTTACTATCTGGAAAATAGATATCATCTCCCTTGTATATATGAGGGAAATGATGATTGCTGAGCTGGAGCTGGTGTTTAAACCCAAGTCTTGCTGATTTTCATGCTCTTTCTGTGACACTGTGTCATCTCTTATAATGTCATGTTGTCCCTTGTGTCCTCCTCCTACTTCCAACTCCCTAATTTTTGACATAGGCCACCTGCTCCTGCTAGTGACCTGTTTGACCTAATCAATAACCAAGGCCAGCCAGGTGAGGATTGTTTATTGTGTTTGCTATTTGATGCTCCTATAGCCCTGGGTCATATTATGAGGGTATCACAGTGTGTTATACTTGGCTGCATGTGGGTTTTCGTCTCTAGCTAAGCCTTAAGTTCCTTGGGAGCAGGGGATAGCTCTCATTTATGCTGACTATGTAGTAGGTGCTCATTAAATGCCTGCTAAATGGGTTAGTTTTTCTTTTTACTTTAATAACATATTAAGAGCTTGTCTCACCCTTCTATGGCCTGACTTCAATAGGTGTTCCCTTTTCTCCCATCTGGGTTTCGGTCATCCCTGTGTGCCGCTTGGAGTACTGGCCCCTTTGGCTGATTTCATTGGTTTGTTAATAGGGATTTACTAGTCAGACAATTCATTGAGCCTCCTATATGTCCAGCACTATGATAAATGGAAGCAGACCCAAATATGACTAGCATGCCTTCTGCACTCAAAGCATGCACAGTCTTCTGGGAAGAACTAATTAGGACATGTGACACAGATACTAAACAAGTGATACCATACTTTATGTGGGCAATCTAAGTACAGTAAATGTGTGTATGGCAACAGGAAGTGATGGTTGAAAAATCAATAAAATTTAGATAAGGAGATGGGAAAGTAAAACATTCTGAGTAAGACAATAGCATTCTCCAATCCAGGTATAGGCTTGGTATGTGTGATTATGTGCCAGATTGTGTTGGTGATTGTGTGTGCATGTGTGGCTGAAGGTAGAGAGGGTGAATAGGAAAATGAAGGTGCTGACAGTCTAAAACATGGATGTATTTTGTCAGACATTTGGAGCTAATGTTTAAGGGAGAAGAGATGGTGGAGAGTTTCAGAAGCAGGCAGGGCAGTCTTGACATGATAGGAAATAGGAAACGACCAAGATGCGTGGAATTAAAGTGTGTGCTTTAGAAACAATCTGTCAGCAGCAGATAAGGCCAATGGGAAGGCTGATCCTGGAGGCAGGTGCACAGGTCAGAAGGCTCCTTGTAGGAGTCAGAGCTGAGGAGATGGGGTCCTAGCTTCAGAAGGTGGCAGCAGAGAAGAGATGAGAAACATCCACGGTGGGCAGACCGATGCCATAGTCCAGTTAAGTTGTCCCAATCAAGAATAACAGAGACCAAGCAGCCAAAAGACCCCCTGAGGAAGGCTACATTTTTCTCATTCCATTTCCCACAGTCTCCAATAGGGCATTCTAGCTGTGAGGGATGTCAGATGCTTTGAAAGATGAAGAGAAATGAAAGAGCTCACCCTTTCACCTGCACATTAAGGCTGTCATCTGTGTGCCATTTCACATAGCATCTTGGGCCTAGGACCAGCTGGGATTTCAGCTGCACCTCCAGCTGACTACAGCAACAGCTGACACAGAGACAGTACCAAAGACGGGTAGAGGGTCCCAGCAGCTGGTGGGTGGCCCTCCATCCCTCACTGCTGATCCTCTGCACACCCCTTCCAGAAGAGCTATGTCATCTCGAGGGCTGTGATAAATGCAGATTCTATATAAAACCAACCCCACTGAAAACCACACTCCACTAAGTGTCTGTGTGGGTGTTGGTGGCCATGGAGAGTACTGGGGTCAAAGCCAGGTTGCCTGACAAAAACCCAAAGCAATCCAGAAAAACATACTGCTGGCTGAGGCCTTGTATGTCTGCCTATCAAGTGGATCAGTTCTGTCCCATTAGACACACACTCTGAGCTCCCATGTGTCATGTTCCTTCAAACCTTATACAAGTTTGCACAGCTTTCCCAAACCCATTGTCCCATTTGACATGACACCCCATGAAGTAGAAACGGAAGGCCTCATTATCGCCATCTATCTGATCAGCTAGGAACCTGGAGCATTGTCCTGTGCTTTCCCTATCATAACATTAATCATGCTCTGTGATGATTACTAGTTTAATTGCTTGAATTCACTGCTATCCACTGAGCTCCATGAGAGTCGGGAGCAGTCCTGCCTAGTTTATTGCTATTTCTCCAGAACCTAGCACAACATTTGGCATTCAACAAATATTTGTGTGAGTGCATGAATGAAGGAATGAATTCCCTGAGGGGATGGGGGTGATTCCTGTCAGAACCAGAACTGGATCCCAGGACTCCTGTCCTCTACTCAAACCATGGTTTTCATAGGATATTCGAACTAGAAGAGCAATTAGAGGTCATTTCAGCAGGTCCCTCCCCTGAGATGTCCTCTTCCCCACTTCCTCAAGTGACATTTCTTCCAAGAAATGTGTCTTTCCACACAGCTAGAAAGTACTGCGTCATCCACATTAGAACCACCTAGAAGCTTTAAAAAAATACTAATGCCTAGGTTCTAAACCCCAGAGATTCTGACTACTGTGGACTGAATGCTCTTATCCCCCGAATTCATATGTTGAAGCCCTAATCCCCTGTGTGATGGTATTTGGAGGTGGGGCCTTTGGGAGGTAATTAAGTTTAGATGAGGTCATGAGGGTGGAACCCTCATGGTAAGATTGGTGCCCTGGTAAAAAGAGACACTAGAACTCTCCCTCCCTCCTTGCCTCTCTGTCTCTTTCTCTCTCAGCTCTTTCTACAAACGTACTTCAAGAAAAGCCACGTGAGGACATAACCAGGAAGAGGTCCCTCACCAAGTACTCCACAATGCTGGTACCCTGAACTTGAACTTCCAGCCTCCAGAGCTCTGGGAAATAAGTGTCTGTTGTTTAAGCCCCACGGTGTGTAGTATTCTGTTACAGTACCTGAGTTCACCGGAACACTGACTTAAGTGGTCTGGAGACCAGCCCGGGAATGGGGATGTTAATGCACACTGTTACTCAGATTATGGTCCTAGGACCAGCAGCCCGGGCAGCACCTGGGCTCTTGTTGGAAACGTAGAGCCTCAGGCCCCACCTGGATCTGCTGAATCCAAATTGGCACATTAGCAAGATCCCCAGGAGATTCACTGGCTAGAGCAATATTGTGGTGGTCTTCACCCTGGCTACCAGTAGACTCACTCAGAGAACTCTCTAAATTGCCAGTTGCTGGCCTCCACATGAGACCAAATAAACCAGACTCTCTGAGGATGGGGCCCAGGCATAGTACTTTTAAAAAGCTCCCAGGTGACTCTCATTTGTAGTCATGGCTGAGAACCACTGAATAGAACAGCTCATCTGTACCTCTGGTGGCATTTAATGCTTTCTGCCTTACATTGCAATTATAATTATCTTTGTGCATGACTTTCTCTCCTTCGTTGGACCATAAGTTCCCTGAGGGCAGAGACTGGTTCATTTATTCATTTATGCAACACGAAGTCATCAAGCTCCTACTGTGTGCAAAACAGTGGGCCGAGCATTAAGGGTACGTTTGCAGACTCTGCTTTCAGAGGGAGACAGTCCTTGTCATCGAGAAGTTCACAATTTAGGGGAAACAGACATCTAAATAAATGACTACAATGTGGAGAACAGGAGTCTGTCATAGAGATGTGAGAGGGGACAGCCAGGCACTGGTGGAAGGCAACGTGACTGTCAGGAGGAAGTCAAGGAGGACTTCCCGGGGAGGCAGCACTGGGGCTGACGCCCTAAGGACGAGTGCAATGCCCTACCAGGGAGACAGGACAAGGAGAGGAAGTGCCTAAGAAAAGGAACAGCCTATTCATAACCACAGAGGCATATGTACAAAATGATGAATATACAAACTGCTATCCCAACCTTATTTATAATAGAAAAATATTGCAAACAACCTAAATGTCCATCAGAAGAGAACTGTTAAATAAATTATGGTCTATCCTTACAAAGGAATACCAGGCAAACATAAAAATACTGATGAGGTTCTTTATGGACTAATATGGAATAGTCCAAGATACACTGTTGAGGTAGGAAAAAACAAGGTGCAGAACAATTGCCAATTGTAGAGAGACTATATACATATTATATATTTTACATATATTTTATATATGTAATATATTGAAATATATTTATATATAAATACATATAATATATTAAAATATCTTAATCTGCCTAAACACATTGTGACACATCATCCCATTTTGCAGATAGGAAAACAACATCTCAGGGCACCTGGGTGGCTCAGTCGGTTGAACATCCAGGTCATGATCTCAGGGTCATGAGATTGAGTCCTGAGTTCTGCTCCACGCTCAGGGGGGAGTCTGCTTGAGGTTCCCTCTCTCCCTCTCCCTCTGCCCCTGTCCCCACTTGCACTCTCTCTCTAAAATAAATAAAATCTTTAAAAAAGAAAAGAAAAGAAAAGAAAACGACATCTCAGAGAGATGAAGTCATTTGCCCCGTTTCACAATGTAAAGCAGAGAACCAGGACTCAACCTGCCCGGGGTCTGACTACAAAGCCCAGGCTGGCCGTGAGCTCCATCTGATTGGACTGTCTGAAGAGCAGATGGAGTTGTGGGCATCAGGGGGTCTGAGGCAGGGGGAGGGGGTTTGAGGGGCAGAGCCAGAATCCCCCCCTGGGGAAAAGAGGGGGACCAAGGCTGGGCAGTGAGAAGGAAGAGACCCCACAGGGCCATAGCCCACTGCTCTTATAGTTGCCACTTCCTCGGGGTTGAGGGAGGTGGGGTCAGGGGTTTCTACCCAAAGGGGCATTCCTGCAAGCCTGAGGACCCCATGTGGCTGCAGCCAGTACTGTGACATGGGGGTCAAGCTGGCCACTTGTAAAAGGGTCCTGTTGCCCCAGTAGACAGTAACAGGCAAAAATGACCCCGAATTCCCCTCCTAAGCCCCCATCGGGAAGGACCCCAAGAGCACAGTGAATGGTAGCCCCATTCCCCAGAGACCCTTGGAGCATTCCTTCCCAGAACTTGGAATTCCATATTGAGGACTAAGAAAAATCCAGGCCCCTCTTGCCCTTCTCCATCCTGTGAGGAGGGCATGTGTGGCCATGCTGCACATCCGATGGTGGTCCCCACACAGCAGTATCACCCAGGAAACCCCCCCACCCTGTGTCAGCCGACTCACCAGCAGGCCTGAGTCTTTGTCTTAAGGAAGGTGGTGCAGCTGCATGTGAAGAGGAAGAGTGTGGGCTTAGGGGTGACATTCAGGCCCTGGTTCCATCCTCATGGGAGGACACTGGGTCCTCTTAGCTGTGGATAGATGAAGTGAGATGGTCTGTGTCAGGTGGTAGCCGGCCCGGTTTTAGGATCAGGAGACGGAAAACAAAATGGAGCCATCATCCTGTGCATCTCTCTCACCGATGTTGTGCACAGCCTTTAAAATACTTTACCTCTTGCCCCAAGTCCTCATGACAAACTTATAAATGCAGGGGGACATAGGACTGGGGTCTCAAACTCAAATATGCCCAGAGGCCAGGAGGCAAAGGAAATGAGTCAGGCGGGGTCGGGTACACGAGGAGAGAAGTGGTAGGGACTGTGGTGAGCTGGAGAGCCACAGCCCCCACCCCCAAAATCACCCTGCGGGCCCCATTTAAAAAAATGCAGGCCTGATATTACCCAAGGGCCACCCTTTTGAGAGTCCCAAAACTGCTCCAACTGTGGAGCCCGCCCGGCCGAGCACCACCACAGCCCGCTCAGAGACACACGGAGTTAGCTGAAAGCTGAGACCAGCCCAGTGCCTTCTCCTGTCCCCAGCCTCTCCAGAGGGTCTCCTGGCAGCCTGGCCCCGGGCCTGAGCAGAAGAGGCAAGCAGCCGGAGGCTGCTCTGCGGAACACTGGGACCGGCCCCTCCAAGACCTCTCCTCCACAGAAACTGAAATGCCAGCATTAAATATTCATTCCTTTGGGTTAAGTGTTTCCTCTCTGGGGTTCTCTTTTAAAATTCAAATGCTTCTTTGGAGAGGAACAAGCCACTTGTGGCTCAGAATCAAATGCACCGGAATTGAGTGGATGGAAAGGCAGTTTCGCCCAGCCAGGGGGATCGGACCTGCTCACCCATCAGCGCCCAAGGCTCCTCTCTGTCCCTTTGTCCTCCTGCATGCCTCCGCCCCCCATCTGGGGAGGGACGAGGTGCATTGGGGAGGGGAAGCCAGGCGAGGATTTTGCTCTAAGTTTTTATTCGTAGAGACTAAACAAGAGATTCACTCAAAAGAGCCCGCAGACAATGCCCGTAGCTTTGGTCTCCCCTCTGGGCACAGAGCGCGCTCTTGTTGGGGGTGGGAGGGTGTGTCCCTGGAGCCCCGGATGCACAGAAAGCCGGGGGCAGCTTCCACCCTCAGGTAGCCGAGGAAGCAGGCACAGCAGCTCCTCCAGGTGGCTCAGAGGCACAGCCACCCGTATCACCCCCTCGGAAGCCCGATCGTCATTCCGAGCAGGTTTCCATTTGACTGGGATGCCGAGAACAGTCAGCATGTGGCGTGGCAGCTAACGAGAGAGCCCCACTTACCACGTGAACTGGAAAGTGCTGTTGCGGGGTACCGTGGGCCCAGCATCATGCTAGGCAGACTTTGTGATTAGGTTTTCTTGAACTGACCTTAGCCACTGCTCCAACATCTCCGATCTACCCCTGGAGTCATCCTATTTATCTCTGGTGGAAGTCACCAGAAGGTCCACAGGAATGTCCCCATGACGAGGTCTCTTAGTTTCCCTGTGGTGCCCATCATTTGTCTCCCTTCCAGATCTGGCTTTCTTTGGACAGGGGTCCAAATTAAAGTGATGTCACTTTAACTGTTGCTCTTGCTTCCTGCCCCCCACCCTGGGCACCAGGGCGAAGTGACCCTTCTGATTCGAGAAGAATGTTGTCCACCCTTGGACACCCATCATCCCCCTTTGTGACCCTAATGTGCAGACACCCCCCCCCATGTCATTCTGTTTGCAGGATTCAGACACACATCCAGGGAAGGGACAAAGGACTACTGTCCCCTCAGCCTTCCGCATCGCCCCCACCAGGCCTCCTGCCACCCACATCTGCACCCCAGGAGCACTGGCCCCAGACATCTGACTCAAGGCTTGAGTTTCTGGAGGGATGACACCAGCAAGGCCACAGCCAGCTAGGCCCACATCAAGGTTGCTAGGCCACTGGGCTGAGGACCTTCTCAGGGAAAGGGTCAACAAAGCATGCTCCCTGACACCAGGCCACTGACCTCAACAGAATCTTCTTGGCTCAAATACAGCCTGACTGCTAAGGCCAGAGAGCCTGGTCTGGAGAGAGGAGCATGGGGAGCTCCAGCCTGAGGGCCCCCTCCTGCAGGTGAGAAGCAAGGGGCCCAGAAAGTCATGTCACCTCCCTGCGCCTCCGTTTTCTTGCCTGTAGCTGAGAGTTCTTCTCTTCCTTCCATGTGGGGCCACAGCGCCTACCATCCCCTGAGCAGCTGCTCACCTGCCAAGTGGTCTCCATGCCTTACTGTTAACCCCCCTGACACACACACAATCTGGATCCTGTTATCACTCTCATTTTACAAACAAGAAAATTGAGGCTTGCAAAGAACCCCCACCCCCACCCCGGGCACGGTGCTTGGCCTGTGGGAGGGACTCATTAAATGCGAGTTAGTTTTCATACAGAACTTCTTCAACTTTATCAAGTCCTTATCAAGAGGTTTTTAGGGGCGCCTGGGTGGCTCAGTTGGTTAAGCGACTGCCTTCGGCTCAGGTCATGATCCTGGAGTCCCGGGATCAAGTCCCGCATCGGGCTCCCTGCTCAGCGGGCGGTCTGCTTCTCCCTCTGACCCTCTTTCCTCTCGTGCTCTCTGTCTCTCATTCTCTCTCTCAAATAAATAAATAAAATCTTTAAAAAAAAAAAAGAGGTTTTTATACACATGAGGGAGAAGGAATGGGGCAACATGTATAATGACTGCAATCTTCCCTAGTTTTGGAGGCTCAAGGTGAGGCCCACCTCCCTCAGGAAGCTCTCAGGGATTACCCAGCCCATGGCTATTGTAGCTCCCTGTCTGAGCTCCTGTAGCTTGGATGGTCTTCACTGTTTGTCTGACCTTGAGTGGTCTTCGGGGCCCAGCTAAAGGGCCCTCCGGTTCAAAGTCATTGTCCTTTCCTCCTCTGGCTCCTGTTTGTTCTCTCCAACCTGAATTACCTTGAATGCCTGCCCTTTCTCCTTTCTACATGGCACTGCCTGAGGTCAGGGACTGAAACTTATTTCAGTTCTCTCGCCCCTGCAGAAACAGCCCAACAGTTGCACATAGTGGATACTCATTGGTATTTGCTAAGCTGAGTACAGCAACCCTTTTCCTATTTAAGAGAGTGCCCTGGCTCTCAGCCCTGAACACTGCCCCTTTAAGAACAGAGACCACGCCTCAGGGACAGAGCCATCCAGGGAGGAAGCCCAGAAAGAGCTCTGTGACCTTGGGGGAAGTTTCCTAACTTCCCAGAACCTCCGCATCCACGGTCACAAAATGACAGTACTAATACCTCTTCCTGGTGTGTTCTAAGAATTGAATGAGGAGGTGTGCCCAAAGCATTCAGCCGGCAGGCACCTGTCATGTAAGGGCCCAACGACTATTCACCCGCGAGCGCTTACACCTTGTCATGCCCCCACAGCCAGAATGTGACCCTAAATATTGACAAGGGAATGAATGAGCACGCTCGTGTTGCATACACTCTAGAGTTTCAGAAAACAGGGATCTTCCTGCAGCCCCTAGAATAACGCACAGGCTTGCTTTGGGCCGAGGGCCAGGAGTGAATGCCTTCCAGCAGAGGGCACCACAGAAGCAGAGACAAGAGGAGGGAATGAATCCAGGGTTTGGGGACCAGTGAGGAGAGTGCCCTGTAGAAGAGAGCATCATGGGAACTGGCCAGGACCCGGAGCAGACAGGTAGTGGTGCTGTGGGAGTCACCGTGCTTGAGCAGGGATGCGACACCGTGCTTGAGCAGGGCTGCGAGATTATTAAAGACTCATTTGGTTACAAGTGTCAGAAACATACCTCGGTCTACCACATAGGAAATGGCAGAGCTGACTGGCTCACATAGCCGGGAAGGATTGGGGGCTGTCTGGCGTCAAACCCAGCTGCATCCAGAGCTTGAGCACTGCCACTGGGGTTTCTCTTTGTCACCTTCTGTGCTGGTCAGGATTCTAAGTGGCAGTCAGTAGAATCCTCTCCAGCTGGTTTAGTAGAAAGAGTTTGCTAAAATACAGGGGCGCCTGGGTGGCTCAGTGGCTTAAGCATCTGCCTTTGGCTCAGGTCGTGATCTCAGGGTCCTGGGATGGAACCCCATATCAGGCTCCCTGCTCAGTGGAGAGCCCACTTCTCCCTCTGCTTCGGCCCCCTTTCCCCCTTCCCCTCCCTTGTGCTCTCTCTCTCTCTCTCAGATAAATAAATAAACAAAATCTTTTACAAAAAGAAAATAAAATACATCAGGTAGCTCTCAGCATCTTCAACAGAGTCTCAGAACAGAACTGGGACGCTGCTCAGGCAAGAGGGGTCAAGATAAACACTCAGCCACACCACAAGACTGTTCTGCGGCCACACTCCTAGGGCTGTTTGTACGTGGCTCGCGGGGTACTGGGCCCAGAGGCCAGAGCACGGCCACAGAAAAGCAGCTGCCTGTAACACCTTCTTTCTTAGAAGTTCCCATGTCCCTGCACACAGCTCCAATTCCAAGGGAAGTCTGTGGCCAGCCTGCTCCCTGGGTCCAGCACCATGGCCCCGAGGGATGAAGTGCTGTGATTGCCCGGGACCCAGCGCCCACCCTGAGGGAGGGCACGGTTATTAACAGCCCTACCAGGTGGGAAAGGGTGCCCAGGGAAGGCAAACTGCAGCCTGCATGACCCTGACCTTCAGGAAGATCACTCAGAGGCAGAGTGGAGTTTACCAGATGGAAACACTGGGTAGAAAGGGAAATCCCATTTCGAGGCCATTGTGGAAATCCAGCAGGGAGGATGCGGAGCCTCCAAGGTCATCGCCTTGGGATCACCAAGCAAGGGGTGGATATAACAGACACGAGGGACAGAAAATAAGTAGGCCTCTGTGATGGTGGACATGGTGTTGCCAGTGAAGAGGAGATGGAAATCGTCCCCAGGGCGCACTTACCGAAGGACGCCTCCTCTGCCAGGAAGAAATTGACTAAGTAAGGGTTAATTGTTCCGGCTTGGTCTGACAGCCAGAAAAAGCATTTTCTCAATGTTATCCTTCTCTGTGTGTGCCCTTGCTGTGATGGAGGGGAGGAAAACATTTGTCGATTTGAGCCGAGGAGAGCATTGTTATGATTTGAAATCTTTTTAAAGTTCCTTCCCCAGGGGGCCTCATTGAACTAGAAAGCAGGTGGCCCTCCAGGCAGTTTGACTAAAATGCAGGAGCAGGCAGTTCCTATAACAGAGAGGCGGCGGGGCCTCCCTCAGGCACCTGCTCGCTGGTCTTTCATGTCAGCCAGTGGGGGGAGGTGTAAGTCAGAGGACCCTACAGAGAACGCTCCACCACCGGAGCCGCCTCAGTGCCTGGAACGTGCTGTGAGCCTCCTTCTCCGAGTCTCCTGGAGCCCCCTGTTTAAGTGCAGGGCCGCGGGTCCTGACTTTGGGAAGCAAGCACCTGGCGTGGCATCTGAGCTCACCTGGCTGCACACACACACGCACGGGAAACCAGCTAGCCTCCCCCCACCTGCATAAGGCCCCTCATCTAGCATGCCTGGGCCATCTCTGCACCCCCCCTCTTGGCCTTATCCTAGCCCATCTCAGAGTTGAGTACGGATGAATCAGGGTCAAATTTGTTGTAACGCCTTGACAAACCACTTCCTGGCTGGGAGCCTCAACTTGCTGGGCTGAAATATTGGGGTGGGCTAGCCTTCAGGGAGCCAGCTTCCAGATTTAACATCATGCACGGCCAAATACCCCTGAAATGGATGCAAGACCACTGTGGTGGTCCTAGCCAAAGTCAGGCCCCCGCGGGATGGGGACCCAGGACGGGCAGCTTTTAAGGGAGAGCACTTCAAAGAAGAGCAGGCTAGAACAGAACCTCTCAGCGACACCAAGAAACAGTGTGAACACCCTTGCAGTAGCAGATGCCAAGAGGAAGGGAGGGCCCCTGAAAGGTGGGTGCTGGATACAAATTGGGCTGGCCTCCTAATTGCACAGAGGGGCAGCCCAGCCACGCGGGAGCAAACTGCACTCTTCCCGGATGGTACTTTTTTTGGAAGTCACACTTGTGTGACTTTTATTCTGACCTCCAACTGAGACTCCATTTATTCAAGAAAGGAAAGATGAGGCGATTTAGAATGTGGAGCCATCATTCCTAAACCTCACCTGGATGTGAACACTGGAAGTCTGCTCACAGCATCAATTATTTACAGTGTAAATTATTGTCGTTCTGCAGAAACTAACTTAACAACATCGTTTCTTTTTTAAATGGAGCACCTCGGTGACACTGGCAGCTCGGCGGTCCTCAGCAAGAACTCATTTATCCGTAACGATAACAAGACCCACCCCTTGCTACACACCCACTAGGTCCCGGAGAAGCATATTTTATCTTTAACTCTCACATCAAACCCTACAGGGAAGGTATGACTGGCCCCCATTTCCAGATGAGAAAACCGAGCCTCAGACCGGTTAAGTAACTTGTCAGAGAAGACATCGCTAAGTAGGATCCATGTTAAACCTGTGTCCCCACAGGCTGATGTCTGTCTTTCTGCTGTGCTGAGCCTCCCAAATATGGCTCAGACCTGACCTCGGGGGGCTTAAGATCTAGAGCCAGCAGGTCTATTGAGAACTGCCTAGAATCAAAATTTCCCCTGAGAAGGCATTGGGAAAGAGACGGGATAGACGCACCGCACTTTCCTGGAAGTCCCACTCTGTCCATTTCTCCTCCAGCGCTCATCTTTGGCTGAGCACCAGATTGGTAATTGTCATGCCTTTAGGGGCTCATTGTACAAAAAGTACATGTCTCTAAACACTAGAATCAGCATCAGCAACGAGTGATGCTCCTACTGTGGACGGGAATTGTGCAGGGACGGGGACACAGGGAGCAGCCAACACCCACCTCCTGTCTCACTCTTACTCTGGGCTGTATGAGGGGTTCGATAGATGTTCATCACCATGCCAGGAACAAGCAGCTTAATCCCTGCACCTACTGCACCCCCTGACTGATTGACTGCTTGCTGCATGCATATAGTTAAATTTCACATGAAATGCACCTGATTGTGATGTTACTTCACTGCACACACACCTGCCCCAGGCCACCTCTCCCCCGCCCAGTACATGCACGCCTCAGCCCCTCAAACACTCCTGCAGGAAATAGACTAGGAAGGCTCTGATTGGAGAAGACAAATTAATTACAGTGTGACTGTGATGGAATAAAATGGGCAGCTTATATTTTCCATGTTCCTTCCTTTTGGACTGTGCATCCCTCACCTGTGCCTGAGAGCTGAACAAAAGAACGGGGCTCACGCTGCAGTTCATAGCAAGAGATGTGCCAGGGGAGAGCAGAAGGCAGGAAAAGACCAACATTGAAGGAGAGGTTTTAAAACACATAATGATTTCATGTCAAAACACAATTTCCTAGTGTCACTGCATTGTTCAGCGCACACGAGGGAAAAGGGAAGTGATTGAAAACTCCTGGAATGAGAACGCAGCCATGGATTCTGGAACATTGATTGATGGTCTTGAGAGGAGAGATTGATGGATTATGATTTTCTGGGAGGGATCATTACACGCTGAGTCCATGAACAGAGCTGCCTGGCATTTTGACACAGCAGTGCAAAAGAAAACCATTTGGATGATCCTGATTCATTAGTCCATTATCCAAAACCAAGTGGTGCCGGAACAGCCAGTCAGATTGGAGGCCCTCGGGTGGGACGGGATTTGGTGTGCAGCGAGTGTTTGTTGGATGAATGAGAAAGAACAGCTCAGCCCTGGCCAACCGTCTCTGGATTTGAATAGCTGCCGTGTGCCCACAATACATCACTTTCACTGCCAGTATCACTCTGGCTAAAGTAATTAGGGAGGAGACCTGCAGTCCGGTCTTCTTGTCCCACCAGTGGGGTCTGGGAGAAGCTGAAGGGGCTGACATCCACATGGGCTGGGCCAAGGTCTGCACTAAGAGGGTGGTGACACAGAGAAGCCAGAGCTGGGGGTCATGGTGGGGGGATGGGGGACCTGAGTGTAACTCACAAAGGAAGAAAAGGTTAGAGCCAGAGACATATCAGGGTGCACCTCTTCAAAGGTTAGTATGGGTCCCTGGGGTGGGGATGTGATTTGGAAACAAGTCACACAGAACCTGGGCTGATCAGGGGCAGGTTGCGGGGGAGGGATTGGGAGAGCAGCTCAGAGGAAAGACAGGGAAAGTGAGGGTATCAGAGAACTGCTCCTATGTGGTGCCAGCTGTATACCTCAGGGGTGGTCTCACCACCTACAGGAGCCAGCAAGAGTTGATGCCCCAGCCCAGCCTATCAGCTCCCTCAAGGCCAGGAGCTGGACCCCCAAAACCCTGAAAGCTGCACTGTCTGCCTGGCTCCCACAGGAAGCTGAAACCTATGAGATAAAAATCTGAAGAGAGCAAGACTCCACCTTGCACACCTTCTCGAGGCTCCAGTGTCACGTACACCCAGTCCCCTTCAGCACCACCCATCAGGGCGGCACCAGGAGCTGAGGTGACCCCCAACCCCCATGTCCAGGTGGCCGTGGCTTTCTGCCCCTGCCCATCTCCTGCTGCCCGAGCTCTCTGCCTGGACCCCTGTGTCCTCATGTGCCCCTGACTTCCTTGCCTGACCCACCGCAGACTCCTTCTCTCATCCTAGACAGAGCTCTGTGCTACGGGTCCTTCATTCCACATTCTTTTATCACAGCTGAGCTGTCCTCCTTCCATTCACGACTGGCCAGGCTCTACTATGAACCAACATGACGAATCAAGCAGGTGGCTGCATAAATCTTCCCTGGAAACACATTACCATATATTTGGAGCCATTGTGGATAGATGCTTTAGCAGGAAGGAGTGAAGGATGATGGAAACCTCTGGCCCTGTGTCTTCTAGTGGGAGAGACCTTCCAGCACCACTCAAAGTTACATCTTCTCCGTGGACAGGTGGGCTGGTGGAGGGAGCACCATAGATAAGGTGGGCAAAGCAAGAATAGGGATGTCCCCAGTTGATGACCAGTCTATCTGACCAACACACAGTGTACTCGTCCAGGACTAGACATTCACTGATGTGGGGATTACAACAATAGCATACACGGTACACACCCGCGGAGTGTCCTTGCCCTGGGAGCATGTGCCTAGGCAATGCCTCTGGCCAGCCTGAGGTTGTAGTCCACAGTCAGAGGGCTCTGGGGTCATCAGAAGACATGTATCAAGGTACTTCCTAAGTCCTAAGCACTACATGTAGTCACAGCAATGTCACTCTGCCAAGAAGAGGATGGTCACACAAAACGGTTTCACACATCACTGGGCACTTCACGGGTGCCCATGTTGTGCAGGACACGTTGTGTTGAGCACTCAAAAAGTGCCCATCCGAAATGAGATGTGCTAAAAGTGTGAGATGCACACCATGTTTTGAAGATTAAATACAAAAACGGATGCAAAATAGCCATTATATTTCTTCATTTGGATTACATGCTGCAAGGAAACCCTTTTGGATGCGTAGGATTAAATAAAATATATTATTTGAATTAAGTTCACCTGTTTCCTTTTACTTAATGTGGCCATGAGAAGAATTTTAAATACATAAATTACACATGTGGCTTGCACTCTATTTCCACTGGACGGTTCTGGTCTTGCGGCTCTCTCCAAAAGAGCTCGCTGAAATGCTGGAAATGGTGTAGACCTGTGCTGTCCAATATGGCAGCCTCTGGCCACACGTGGCACCTGAGCGGTCGAAAAGTGGTTAGTGTGATCAAGGAAATGAAGTTTTAATTTGATTCAGTTTAATGAATTTCCATTTAAGTAGGTGCATGTGTCTGGCGACTACCCTCTTGGACATGCACGTCAGGAGGGTGGGGATCTGGTTAGAATGGGGTCTGGAGTTCCGTCCCTTGGCTGATTCTTAGAATCATCTGGGAAGTTTTTAAAAAGTAAAGAAGCAAACCTCACCCTCAGAGCTCCCCTGTCATTAGTCTGGGTGGAGTTTGGGCATTGGTACATTGTAAATGCCCCTCACGGGATTTTAATGAATAGCTTGGAGAACCACTAAGTTATAAAAAGAAGGGAGAAGAAAGGGGAGGGAGGCCAGTATTTATTGAGAGCCTGCATGTGCCAGGAGCTTTTTTTGCCAGGATGTGTTGTGGCATCCAGTCTTCTGGGGTAGGCATTATTATCATCATCATTATCCCCACTTTACAGATGAGAAAACTGACATCTGCCCAAAGCGTAGGATCAGAACCAGGGTGTGCAGAGGTCCTGCCACCCACCTCGGCAACCAGACGGCTGAGTAGCAGAGAATGCAGGCAGGGGTCAGGCAGCCTGCACAGCCTTGGGCAAAGCAGGGTTCCCACTTCCAGGGGCAGACCCAAGCCCTGGCTCCCCCCATGCACAGCTGGGCTAGGCTGGCCAGGCAGGCTAGAGGCTTCCCCAAGGAAGCTCAAGAGGAGCAGGGCAGAGGCAGCTCTGACAACAAAGACGCCCAAGTGAAGCTAAAGCAAAACACTTCAGATAGCCAGAAGCGGCCAGAAGCTCTGACAGTGGGCGGCTGCCCCTCCCGGGAGTCTGCAGGGAGCCATCCCCATGCAGCCTCCATGATGCCTGGCTTTGTCATTTAGGACATCAAAGGGTTCCTTTGAGCTAAACACTGGAGGGTCTTTGGAGGATTGGAAGAGCTGAAGGAGCCCCACATGCCAGGAATAGGGATGGCGGTGACTGGCAAAGGCATAACCCAGGATCCTTCCCCACAGGGGACGAATGGGGGATACCCTCGAAAGACTCTGCATGCACCCATGGGAGTAATAGCCCTCCCTCGTGTATGTGTGTAGATGGTGGGTGCCGCTGGGAGGTGTCCTGGGGCAGGGCAAGGAGGGTGAGTGGGTGAGTGCTGAGCACTTGGGGTGGGGGGTAAGATGTCCTCTCTCCACCTTGGCTCACTCCTCAAACAGAAATCCTCATCTCCAAAAGTTAGATATCTGGGTTTGTTGGCCCCCCAACCTCCCTCCCCCTTAACCAATGATGCTAGAGGGAAAATGTAAGAGGCACCTGGGACCGAGACTGCTGCATGGAGCACAGATACACGCCTGCTGAGCTCCTCTTCCGTAGGAAGCTCTGGGGGGAAGAAGGGCAGAAATCCTCTCCCAGGGCCCAGGCTCGCTAAGCGCCTCTGCAGGGCGCCGGCCCTGGCCCCACCCATGATGGAGCTCTGGGGGACATTCTGAGCCCCAAGCCACAGGCCCTGCCCTCGGGGTGCCCGGTTTAGCAGACAGACAGACAGACAGACAGATAAGTAAATGAATGACAAGCGATGCCAGGTGGGAGGGTCAGAGAAACACTTCAGAGAGGAGACCCGCTCAGTCTGGGGACACGAGCAGAAACCCTCCAAGGTGAGCGGGAGCCAGGAAGAGGGGGTCCCTGAGCAAAGGCACAGAGGAAGGATGGGGAGGATTGTTTTTCCAGTCAGGCTATTCCGATGTCTATCAGGAGAAGGAAGTCAGGTAGAAATTAGCCCCCAAAGACGTAAACAGGGCCCTTCAAGAGGCCACTTCCCTTCTCTCCAAGCAGGGGTCCTAAGCCCCAACCCGTGCTCATGTGGGTAGAATCAGGACAAGGTTTCTGAGGAGGAGAGATGGCTTTGAGTGCGCCTGTGGGCTCCCATTTCACAGACGAGCAAATTGAGGTTAGAGGACACAGAAGGACTTCTCGTTCTAAGAGACCAGGGCCTGACATGAAGCTGCAAGAACTACAGAGAAGCAGCCGGTGGCCTCCTCCTGGGGCACCTTGAGGTGAGCTCAAACAGAGCTCCTTTAGATGCTGCAGGTAGAGGAGGCATGAGGGGAAGATCCATGTCTAAGACATACAGGAAATGTAGCCAGAAGCAAGAGAGAGCCACAGAGAGGTGTGAACAGAGATATAGGGGGGTGGGGGGCACGTTCTTGGCTACACTTCTCTGCCCAGCCTCTGTGCACCTGCAGAAAGTGGGGTATAAGCCCTGCACCCCACATCTCGCCTGCTCCTAGCCCCAGCAGAACCAGTGAAGGCAGGAGGTTGTCAGGAGGGAGTAGGGAGGAGGTGGCCGCTCAGTGAAGTGGTGACTCAGCGACCTTGGTGAGTGACAGCCTGCAGAGGGTGCTGGAGCAGGGTGGGGTGGGGGTGGGGTGGGGTCGGTGAGGCTGCTTTTAACACCAGCATTTGCTCTGACAGCTGAGGAGCAGTGCTGTTTCTGCCCGCTGGGCTGTGGGCTGTGGCCTCCCAGTCAGAGGGACGACAAGCACTGGCAGATTTGCCCATCCTGGCTCCAGCTCTGCCAGCCCCCAAAGTGGGACATGGGCTGGGCTCTTGCCCTCACTCGCCCTATTTTCACAAGGATGGACTGCATCTCTGCCCTTCCCACTTCTGCCATGACTCCCTTCTAGAAAGGAATATTTTGGAGTGCCTGCCCACACCAGAGGCTTCACAGATGTTCAGACAACCCCTTCAGACTTCACCCGGAGCCTGGCAGGTGGGCTTTGCCTTCCCTACATTTCAAGAAATCTTGGCTCAGAGAGGGCGAGAGACTTGCCCAAAGTCACACAGCTAGACAATAGCAGAGCCAGGAGCCTAGGTCTGTCTGCCTCTGTAGTTAATGTACTTCCAAGAAATCCCTCCAGCAAGGCTAGGAACTGAGGTGGGAAGAGACTGGACCCATGGTCCTTAAAGTGTGGTCCCCAGAGATCCTGTATCAAAACTCTGGGGCTGGCACCCATGAATGTGTGCTTCAGCAAGTCCCCAGTGATTCTGCTGCTCGCAGAAGTTGGTGTGCTGAGTTGAAGCCCCTTGCCTTTGAGGAAGAGACTAGAATGTACGAGACATAGGGAAGACCAGGTTAAAGCACTTTGGCTCCTATGGGCAGCAGGGTGGAAAGGAGGGGAGTCCCCACATCCCTTCGACTAGTCCAAGATTCTGCATCTCAAACTGATACACTTCAGAGGAGAACTTTCCCAGTCACCCTGCTGTGCTTGGCAGGCCCGACCTTGGATGCTTATCCAACACCCCACCCTATGGGAGCAAATTGGGGTGGCAGCGAGAAGGTGTCAGAGGCATCCTCCATGCCTGGGAGTCCTGGGCATGGACTCTGACCCTGCCGCCTCCCCAACCCTCACCCCCAGTCCTGACCCTGTGGCCCAGGACGCAGGGCCTCGCTCACCCCCTGGTGGCCAGGATGGGCACGAGCAGCCACAGGAACCTCCCCAGGGATTCCCTAGGCAATTTGCTGTGACCTTTAGCTGAAAACCAATCTCCCTCAGACACTCTGTGGGTGCTCGGCCCCCCTGACAAGGGCAACGTATAACAAGGCAAAGCAGGATGGGAGGTGGGGCTCAGGTCATCGCCCCTCAGGGGTACGAGGCAGCTGACAGGCCAAAGGCCCAGACAAAGCCCAGAAACATCCAGACGGTGGCAGGGAATGAATCAGATTGTGTCAAGAGAGAGAATGAGAAGGCTCATTTCAAAGTAGGTGCTTGTCTTCTAGGAGAAACTAATTTTGTCTTCAGATGGGGGATTTGGGAAGGTCCCCACGATTTTGAACTACATTCTTCGTTCTACAGTTGCAGACTGTCTTGGGCTAGGATTCGGGGGCCATGGCTCCCCCACCTACTGGCTGAATGCCCTTGATGAAGTCGGGTCATCTCTGAGCCTCAGTTATCCCGGCTATAAAATAGAACTAGGAGTGGTCTCTCTGTCTACCCCTCAGAGCTGCAAAAGCCACTACAATCAGTCTGTAGGGGCCTGGCCCATTCTGTTTTCACATGAGGAGACAGTGGTTAGAAGCAGGGAAGGAAACTTCCCTGGGCTGAGGCCAGTACAGTGAGATGTGCATCTGAATGAACTCCTGAGAGCATCTAACACTTTGTTATGCCCAGAAGCGGGGAGAACTGGGCTGGGCCTCCGGGGAGCTCCCCAGCTATTGCAGAGGGGGCCTTCCCTGGACGGGTGTGCTGAGAACTCAGCACAGTGTGTATTTGGGGCCCCAGGGCTGGGGCAGGCTTGGGCAGCTTGGGGGAGGAGGGGTCCCTTAGGGAGGAGGAAACAGGGCCAGGGACAAACACGTGACTGGTGGGACCATCTTAAAGCCTTCTGCACATGCTCTGTGCCATTAGGAGAGAGAATGAACCATTCTAAGACCTTGCAGGGTGTGAGGCAGGGAAATGGTATCTCCCCTTCCCCAGTGCCCTCAACCTACCCCCGGGGAGGCTGGGCTCCAGCGTCTGTATTTTTAAAGGTCCGCAGGAGATTCTAATGTGCAGCCAGGGAAAAAAGTAGCTGATTTAGAAGCACAGAATCAGGGTGAGAGGGCCCTTAAAAATGACCACCACCCACACACATCCACACAGGCATGTGCTTTTCAAGTAGGGAAACTGAGGCTCAGAGATTTGCTCAGGGCCCACAGCCAGTCTGTAATGTGTGAACTTAGACTCTATATTCAGGGCTGCATCATTCATTTGAAAAATACTATTGTGCTGTACCATGTACCCGATCTTTCCACTTTCCAGCTAGTTTAATGACCTGCTGAAGCCCCATCTCCCCCTCCAAAGTGCACCTACAGCTCACTCCTAAAATCCTTCTCCCCAAAACACCTTCCACAATGCCCTCCCATCTACCAAAACCAAAGTGTTTTCATACACATCCTAAACCCAACAGCATGCCCTTACTCACGGATGAGAGAGGAGAGTCCCAGATTCTTTCCCAGGAGAAGGGGAAGGAGAAAGAGATTACCTTTGGGGGAGAGTAGGGCAGAAAAAGGAAAAAACAGGGGGTTCCTGAGACAAGCTTTTCTCGGGACCAGAACCTGCCTTCGCTGCCCTGGGAGACACCAGTCGGGCATGGGGCTGTGGAAGGGACGCAGCCTCCCTGGGCAGGCTTTCTCCTTTTTCTCATGTCTCCACCAGGGTCAAAGGTTGGCACAGACCCTTGGGCCACTACAAGGGCTCTGCTCCCACCCCCATCCTCGGCCGTCTTACACCACCCCGCCCCCACTGCCCGCCACCACCCCTCCTCAGCCTGCTGCGTCAGCGTTCCTGAGCTGCACCCCAGCTCCGCTGTGGCAAGAATCCCCAATGCCCGATGGCCCCCCAGGAAGGTGCCCAGAGCAGGCTCCAGGTTACAGATGCCACTTGCTGCCCAGAAATGTTCCCTGCTCTAATCACTTTTTTAAACTCCACAAACACAATCTCTGCACCGTGATCAATTATTTAGCAGAAAATGATGCATCGTGTTAGCAACTAGATGGCATTTAATATGCCTCCAGAATTCTAATGACACGCCATCTCCATAGGGCCTAATGCAAAGCTTCCCCTGCCTGTGTTCCTGAAGACTTCCCAGAGTGGAGAGGAGCCAAGATCTCCATGCTCTCGGTGGCTGTCGGACTCAGGCGGCCCCCCAGAATGTAATCAGCCTGGCCGCCGCGGTACCACCGTGTCCTTGCAACTTATTTGTTTTCTTTCTGCCTCGCAAATTACTCCTTCTGCAAGGTTGTTTGTTTAGTGTCAGGAGGTTATTAAACAAACTTAAGGCTTGGAGCCCTTAGTCAAATCAGCAGGAGTGGATCACCCAGGGAGGGGTGATTCAATATTTAAGAGGCCACTCCTTCAGCCACACTGCTCCAAAGCGAGGCGACCTGCTGCTCAGAGGTCTCAGGCTGCGGGGACGCGTGAACGGCTCAGCTGGCCCCCGAGGACACAATCCATTGTGATGAGAAAGTCCTGGCTGTCTCCTATTCCAACACCTGAGCCCTGGCAAAGGCATCCAGATGTGCAAGGAGAGATACCAGAATCTCTGCAGCCAAGGGTCCTAGACTCCAGCTATCCTAAGTGCCTCATCTCCTGTCCGCATCTGAGCCCGCTGGTTAAGAAGAGCCAAGTGCAAGGCTCTCTGGGAAGCATCAGCCAGGGCGCCTACCTCCAAAGACCCACAATATCCCCGGGACTCCGACTTCGGAAGGAACTCCAGCTACTTCCATTCAATGCAGTTTTGTTACCATTTCCTGAGCATTTGCTATGCACCAAACACTCTACCCATAATTCACAGCGATGATGATCCTATGTGGAATAGCTACTGTTGGGGGGGGGGGGACCAGCCAAGGGCTGGAGCAGGTCAATAACACCTAGGTTCCTTACTCTCACAGAGTGCTAGGCTCAGCTTCAGTTAACAACAACAAAGTTCACATTGATTCAACTACATAGCCCAATGACAGAGACATCCCAGTGTTTCGTTTATCTTTTTTTAAAGATTTTATTTATTTATTTGAGAGAGAGAGAAGGAGAGACAGTGAGAGAGTAGAAGCAGGGAGGAGAGAGAAAAGCAGGCTCCCTGCCGAGCAAGGAGCCCAGTGTGGGGCTCGATCCCAGGACCCTGGGATCATGACCTGAGCAGAAGGCAGATGCTTAACCGACTGAGCTACCCCCCAATGTTTTATTTAAAAATGTACATCTTATCCACGTCATTCACCATTCAGGGAACTCAGATTAAAGCTGTTGTGTGTGGGAGAGCACTACACAACTACCAGAACGAGCAAGATAAAAATACCAACAGTACCAAGTGCTGGTGAGGAGATGGAGGAGATGGAACAAGAGGAACTCTCACACACTGCTGGAGGGAATGCTACAGCCACTCCGGAAAATAGTTCAGCAGTTTCTTCTGAAGTTAGGCATACATTTACCATGAGCCTCAGCAATAATCTCACCCCTGGAAATGTATTCCAGGGAAATGAAAACATGTGTCCATACCAAGATCTGTACACGATTGTTCGTAATCACCAATGACTGGAAACAGCCCATGTCCGTCAACCCATCAACTGATGAATGGATAAATAAAATGTGATCGATCCATACAGTGAGATCCTACTCAAAGCTAAAACTGATACAACAACTTGGATGGATCTCAGAGGCGTAACGAGACGTGAAAGAAACAAGTATCAAAAGATGACAAGCAGTAGGAGTCCATTTATGAAACAAGAGCCTGCCGATGGAGAAACAAATCAGTGGCCACAGAGGTTTGGGATGGGGGTAGAGCATAATGAGGAATGGAAAGTGCAAGGGAATTTTAGGGGGTGATGGAGCTGTTCTGTATCCTGATTGTGTTGGTTATGCACATGGATACCTGTGCTAAAATTCACAGACTGTCCACCCAAAAGTCAATGTTACTGTATGATAACTTTTAAAAATATAGTTAATTTTAAAAAGAGCACTATGTCTGACATGAGGAAGATTTCATTAGGTAAAAAACAAAGTAAGTCTGAGGAAATGACCCAATTATGTTTTTAGAAAACTTCTATGTGGTGTAAGTTTGCATATGGTGTGTAGATCATTTGTAATATAAAGAGAAAAGGTCAGGAAAAATTAAAGCCGTATTTATTGACTGTGGTTACCTCTTGGGGCTAGGAATGGCCAAGAGTAAAGAAGGTCTTTCATCTTTTATTCTATGTACATCTGTATTTGAGTTTTTTGATACTGGCCAGGCATTACTTTCAATAAACAAACAAACAAGGAAGGAAAAGCACAAGTCGGCACTCATCAATTGTTTAATGTTTTAAAAACGGATGTCTTAGAACTCAAGATCTATTGTCTTTGTCAGTACAAAAGTGGCTGCTGAGAAGGGGCCCCGTGGATGGGTGATGATGGGAGTAATGGCCCCCGGGGTAGGCCAGTTTCCCAAGAGGGTCCTTTTGCGCCATTTCACAGACAAAGAGCCAATCAACGCTACCCGAAAGCTGTGCACTAGCTCTGTAGGAGGCTACAGGGGGTCACGCACAGTTCCTGCCTGCAAGGACCTGAGACTATTTGGGAGGACACGATGAGGGAAAGAATCCCATTAATAGAGGACAGAGAAGCCCAAGAATGGCAGGTGCACTCCAGTCGCCTGGTTACCATTTACTGAGAGTCCCTCCTGAGACAGGTGCATCTCTCGTACCACTTCGTGTACCCCTCTAACGATCCCACAAGGTAACTGGTATTCTGGTTTTTTTTTTTTTTAAGATTTATTTATTTGAGAGAGGGAGAGAACACACAGAGGCAAGGGAGAGGGAGAAGCAGACTCCCCAGTGAGCAGGGAACCCGCTGCGGGGCTCGATCCCAGGATCCTGAGATCATGACCTGAGCCGAAGGCAGACACTTACCCGACTGAGCCACCCAGGCACCCCAACTGTTAATTATGTTTTATACATGAAGAAATCGGGGTTCAGTAGGGTTTAGTGTCCTGCCCGCACAGGATACTAGCATCCTGGTCTCACAGCCATCAAGAACAGGGACCTGGATTCCAACCAGCTCTGTGGGAGGCCAGAGCCCATTGTCTTTGCAAAGATTATTCTGTGACCCTTAACTAGTAGCTGGTCAGCACACAGTCTAGAAGACCAGGGCTGCCCCCTCCCTCGGTGGATGGAACACAGCTGTCAATGGGATAATTAAAGGAACAAGAACAAAGTCCCAAATCCTCCCCAAAGACCAGCAAATAATTGGTCATGAGCATGTGTGGAAAGTAGAGATACATACTTCAAAAAATATAATTTAAGAAAAAGCACACTGCAAAGCACCATACAGCATAATCACATTAAATATTAGTTATCCAGAGAAACACAGACCACGAAGCCACCTAAGGGACATCCACCTCCATCCACCTAAGAGACATCCCCTCTTTGGGCTCAAAGAGGGCAATTGTTTAGTCCAAACCACACAGCAAGAGAGTTGCTGACCCAGTACTGGAGCCAGGCCTCCAGACTGCTCGGAGAATCCTTGCGCCCTGCTAGACTGCCTCAGAGTGATCGGGGGCCCCTCTCCCTCACCCAGATCTCCCCACATTAGCCCAAGTTGGGAGTCCCCACTTGCCTAATAACATCATCTCATTTCTTGACATTTTGCTTAATCACTTTTGTGGTGTGGAGCGGGTGCCCAGCCAAGGCTTCTGATCTCGAAAATGGCTCCTAGAAAAGCTGACATGTTGAATTAATGTACACTTTTTCAGATAATCTCTTTAAAAAAAAAAGAATTATCCTGGTGCTATGCTATTTATATGCTGGCATGAAACCCAGAACCATTTGGACATGTTTCTATTCACTTTGACCTCCTCACAGCCCCTCCCTCAGTCAGGTGAGATGCCCATCTTTGGGACAGGGATGGAACCCTGTGGTCCCAACTAGGTGTCTGTGGGATACTGGAAATGAATCCCTGTGGCCCCTCTGTGCACAGGAAGGCAGCCAGCCTGGGAAAACATTTTGAGCCCACTTGGTGTGGGTGTTTGTGGATTATTGGTTGGATAGAAGGTCCCAGGCCACCTCTGATCCCCAGCTGAAGCAGAGTCCAGAATGAATAGTATCCTGGGTCTCCACTTTGGGTCTGGTCCTCTCCCTCCAGATCCAATCACAAGCATTGATTCTAAACCCTGGAATCAGGCCCAGGAGAGAGTATAAGGAAATAAGGTGGATCCCCAAGTGAGTCCTGGCTGGAAAGGGTGGACTGTCCCCCTTAGAACCTCTGAGATCAACAAATGCTTCTGAGCCTTTTGAGCCTGTTTTGGTTTTGACCTTTGGCTACCTCCTTAATTGGAAGTCAGCAGCTCCATTTCTTTTGTTCTGTGATATTCCATGAGAATTCTGCCACCATCATTGCCATCATCAGCATCTTCAGCAGCAGCATGGTCTTTAAAGATGCTGGCCTTTAGGAGCTGCTAGACCTGC
Organism: Neomonachus schauinslandi; assembly: GCF_002201575.2. Taxonomy (NCBI): domain Eukaryota; kingdom Metazoa; phylum Chordata; class Mammalia; order Carnivora; family Phocidae; genus Neomonachus; species Neomonachus schauinslandi. The sequence continues at coordinate 92,870,763 of NC_058405.1, read as the reverse complement.
CTGGCTCTGGCCCTGACCACTACTTCCTAGCTATGTCATGACCATCTCCTGTTACCCCTCAGCCTCCTCCCAGAGCTGTTGACAGCTCATAGCACCATAAGACATGTCACTGATTGTATTAGTCATCTCAGATTGCCAGAACAGGATACCACAGACACGGTGGCTTAAACAACAGAAATTCATCTCTCATAGTGTCGGAAGCTGGAGGTCCCAGAGGAAGGTGCCAGCTGATCTTGTTTCTGATGAGGTCCTCTTTCCTGGCTTGCAGAAGCCTGCCTCCTTGCTGAGTGCTCACCTGGTAAAGAGCAAGAGAGCAAGCTCTTTTGTGTCTCTTCTTAGAAGGACACTAATCCTATAGGATCAGGTCCCCACCCTCATGGCCTCATTTAATCTTAAATGCCTTCATATAGGCCCTACTCCAAAATAGTCACTAGGGATGAGGGCTTCAACTTATGGATTTCGAGGGGTCACAGTTCAGTCCATAGCACTGATGAAAGAATCCTGGGGACTTTTCTGACACCTCAGTCTCTGGGAGGACCAGCATCTTTCTCCAGAGGCAGCCAGTGGCCTCCCGAATTCTTCTTGACGGGGCCAGATAGAGCTATTAGTTCTCCAGCTGGGATTTGCCCAGAAGTGGTTGCTTCCTGGCCAAAGATCACCCATGGTGGCCCAGACTGGCACTGCTGGTTCCCTTCTGCCCACCACCCTCCCTCCCAGCTTAGTCCCCAGGCAGGGCAACATGAGACAAGCCAGAGTCCCTCACCCAAGCACTCTTGCCTGGGTCGGCACCCAGACCACAACCCTTTCTTCGGGTCCTGGGTCGTGCCTCCCTTTGCACTCCAAACACCAAATGACAGCCGATTACCTGCTGTATACACAGGCCTGGCACAGGTTCCATGACTCCTGGTCCCTGGCCGTGGTTTGAGCTGATGCCCTCCCCATCTGAGCCTGGAGTGACTATTGCTGGGGAAGCAGATGAGAAGAGGCAAATGTTTTAGGGCACACCTACCCCAGAAGCCCCCAGGTCTCATCCCACCTGAGCCCATGGGTGGAGGTGATGGGCTGGGTGAAGTTCTTCCCTCCCTGGGTAGCTCTAGTTCAGCATCTTGAGGAGGGTCCACTTGTGCTGCTAATTTCTAACAAGGGCCCTAATTTCTGAATGTTTATTTGATGACTTTAATTGAAAAATAAAACCACTCAAAGCTAAGTAATTAAAACCTCTCTGGCTAGACTTACAGGATTAAGACTTGGAGGTAAAACCATTCCTCCTCCCTTTCTGTTCCTGCCAAGTGTCAGCATTGGCCTTGGTCCTCTGCACAGTGGCACAAAGTTCCCACGTGTGACCCCCGGTTTCTCTCAACCGTCCCACTTCCTGTTCAGATCCTGGAAGCTCCAGCCTGTAGGGTGCACTCATTCATTCACTCCCTCCTGCGAGATGCCAAGCCCCGAGGAAGCAGTGGTGAACAGGACAGGCATGACCTCTGCCATTGAGGAGCTCCTGGCTCTGCCCTGTGACCACACGGACCAGGACCTCAGAAAGAATCCCAGGACCATGGCGGCCAGAGCCAGGTGGGCCCTTCCAGCTGACCTGGTTCAACTGTCATTTTACAGAGGCTATGGGGGCAAGGCTGCCCCCCATCCCCACCCCCTAGTTCCATGGCTAGGGACCCCCACCCAAGACTTGGACCAGAACCCTCTAGTCCCTCTCCCTTCCACCCCACAGTTAATGACAGCACCAGACCCCCTGATAACTAACCTTGGGCCTTTCCCTTTTTCTCAGGGGAGCCCCCCATCCCTATCCCCACCCCAACCCAAAGCAGTTTCGCTGTGGCCCTGGTGAAAACTGTCAACATCTCCCACGCATCCAGGTTTAAGTTCTCTAAGTCCCTGTGCTGGGAACCCAAACTGGCTGACTCAAGGGTGGCAGATACAGCCCTGGAGGGATTTCCTAACAGGAGTACCCAGGACCTGCCTCCTTGGTCTACTGTCAGCTCCATCAGACCCTGGGACTCCAGCCTCTCTGTGGAGTAGGAGAAAGAAAGACACGCATTTGAACTCCCACTCTGCCCTTATTAGCTTTATGCTCTGTAGAATGAGGTAACAGTTACCTTACCAGGTTGTGTTGGGCATTAAATAACAATCCACGTAAAGCACTCAGCACCGGGCCTGGTACATGCCAAGTGCTCAGATCATGTGGGTTCTTTTCTCTGCCCACCCCATGCATAGCCCATAGGCCTCGCATACAGCAGATACTCCGTGCTGGTGACTGAGTGGCCCAGCCCAGCTAGGACAGGACTGCATAAGCCAAGCTGGCTGGTGGAGGAGCACTCAACAGGCTTCTGACAGATGCTTCCCAAGCCCTCCTTGGCCTGCTCCCTGGGGCACTTCCTGCCCACCGGAGGCCCTGGGGCAGACAGGAGAGCATCACCTCCTCCCTGGGCCTCTGGCAGCCTGGTGGTACCTGCATTCTCCTCTCCCATGCCCTGTCAGTTTTCTGGGCTCAGCTCTGTCCCTGACCGTGCTCCCTCAGCTTTACACATCATCAGGAGACCGCAGGACCTTTGCTCTTCTCCAGGGCGGGCCTGCCGCACATCCTGGACCCTCATCCCTCCCCAGTGCTTCTGTAACCTCTTAACCCCATCCTTTCCCTGCCTCCCAATCAAGGACCAACCTCCCTCTAGCCTTGTGGCCGGAAGTAGGGTGAATATTATTTCTAAATCCAAAAGCCATCTCAAGGAAGTACAGTTCAGAAGCAGCAGAGTCCGGGATCACCAGCTCTTGATTTCAGCTCCAGTCATGATCTCAGGGTCATGGGATCGAGTTCCATGCTAGGCTCCATGCTCGGCATGGAGTCTGCTTGTCTCTCTCCCTCTGCTCCTTCCCACCTGCTCTCTAAAATAAATGAATGAAATCTTTGAAGAAGCAGCAGAGCCCATGAATGCCCATGACAGTGACCAGGGAAAGCCAGTGTGGTTGGAGACAGTGAGGTCTGAGCTGGTGTCCAGATGGGCCCCAAGGATGTGCCTTCACGAGGTAGGTGATGGGGGTCGCCAAGGGAGGACAGACAGGGGAAGTGTCAGGGGCCTCTCTGTGTGGTGAGCCACACATGTGAAGAGGGAGAAACCAGAGGAAAAGGAACACGGGAGCCACTGTAGACATCTGAGTGAGAGAAGACTGGAGGCCTGGCAGACGGCGATGTCTGTGGGGATGGAGAGAGATAGGTATGAGGAAGTCTGCAAGAAGGACCACAGACCTGAGGACACGGGAGGTGAAGGTGGTCAGTAGCAGTGGCCCAGCTACTGATCCCCAGCTGAAGCAGAGGCTGGGGGCGGGGGGGACAGGGCCGGAGAAGTGGAGGCCCCAGAGGTGGGGCAGGAGCTGGTTTGCAGGGAGGAAGAAGTAGGTAGTGCTGGGTTCCCATACTTCTCCCAAAGCAACATATTTCCATAGTGTCCAAATTTTTTCCTGGGAACATGTAGACTTTTATGAGCCAGAAAAAATAACAAAAGCCATTTTCTAGTAAAGAAAAAGAAAAGGAACATCCTTGACCCTTATTTGCTTATATATATTATCTACAGAATGTCTAAAACTTAGCAAAAATAAAAAGTTCCTACGGGCTTAGGGAAGAAAAAGGCAAGATGAAAATGTGTTCTATCTAATTTGTAAGCACCTATAGGAATGGAAAGCAGAACTGGGGAAGCTCTCTCTTCCCCATGGTGGGTCCCCCAGTAGGGTCAGCAGACCTCGGGTGTCCACACCTGCTCTGCTGCCCTGGATGGAAGCCACCGAGCTGTGCTCACAGAGCATGAGTCATGAGTCCCACCAAAGTGGCCAGAGACACGGGTGGAGTCATGGCTTCATGCTGCTCCAACATCGGGGCTCCCCATCCTGGAGAGCGGGAGCCATGGACCATGTCCCGGGGCCACACCAGGGCTGTGAAAGCAGGGGTGGAACCCAGCCCTGGAGCTAGCAGAGAAGGCTTCCTGGAAGAGAGGACTCCCAGGCTGGCTTGAGGGTCAAGTAGAAGGTGACTGAATGAAGGGGGGCGGTTCCAGGCCACAGTGACTGGATGGGGACAAGGGGGCTGAGGAGCGAGAGGGTGTGGCATGAGATTCGGGCAAATGCAAATATCAGTGATTTGACTTGACTGCCATGTGGGGTGTGTGGAGACCGGGAGCCAACGGGGGCAAGGGAAGGACCTGTCTTTGGGCTAAAGACCTCAGGCTACCCAGGTCTCGGGAAGCCTTTGGAGAAGTTTACAGGACAGTGAGGGTGTAGGAATACCGTGAATGGTTTCGTATTTCCAAGAGGTCATGAGCCATGGTCCTGAGCAGTTTTCTCATTCTTCGTGCCATGACCTACCAGATGGTCAAGATAGGTTGGGTGCAAGGGGCACTTGGGTGGCTCAGTCGGTTAAGCGTCCGACTCCAGATTTCAGTTCAGGTCATGATCTCGGGGTCGTGAGATCGAGCCCCATGTCAGGCTCTGTGCTGAGTGTGGAGCCTGCTTAAGATTCTCTCTCTCCCTCTGCCCCTCCCCCTGCTCACACACATTCTCTATCTCTCAAAAAAACAAAAAAAAAGATGAATAGGGTGTGTGCGTTAGTTTCTTATTGCTGCTGTAAGAACTCACCATACAATCAGTGACTTAGAACAACAGATACTCATTCTCACCCAGTTTTGGAGGCCAGGTGTCTTACCCAAGGAGGGGGAATGGCGGTGCTTACATCAAGGTGTTGGCAGGGCTGGTTTCCTCTGGCTGCCTCAGGGAGTCTGCTCCCTGGCTCTCCCAGCTTCTGGTGGCCGCCTGCGCTCCTGGGCTTGTGGCTGCCTCCCTCCAGTCTCCGCCTCCATGATCCCCTGGCCTTCTCCTCTGCCAAGTCACCTCTCCCTCTGGCTCCCTCTTTTAAGAACACTTGTCATTACACTGGACCCACCCAGATAGTCCAGGATCATCCCCCCATCTCACAGTCCTTAACTTAATGCCATCTGCAAAGTCCCTTTTTAAAGTCACTTTCACAGGGTCGGGCTCTCCAAAGATTAGGATGTGGACAGCTCTGGTGCGTTATTCAGCCAACCATAGTGTGCCATTTATCAGGGACCGATCGAGTGCCAGGCTTCGGCGGGGGATTCAGTAGTGAACAGGAAGAACAGTCCCGGAGCTGAGGCAGGGCCCTAGCTGGGCCTTGTGTGTAGGAGTGGGGTATGTCCATGACGCACTCCTCTAGATGTTTCCTTGGGCACCTGGGTCGGTGGCGTGCTGTTCCCCTGAGTAGCTTGTGGGTGTGAGTGAGGGACTGGGAGTAGGAGGGCATATTCACCCCACTTAGAGACCTGTGGGCATTGACACTGACCAGCCAGAAGAGACTTGGAGCTGGACCCAACTGTGCCAGGGGTTAACCCTCTAGTTACCACAGTGTGGGGAGGCTTAGGGGTTCTGGGGCAGGTGGGGTGGCTCAGGGCGGTGGTTATCCACCAACCAGTATGAAAGTATCTACATATTTAAGTATCTAAGTAAAAATGTAAATATCTTAACTCACCAACATGGCTCTCAGCTCTGGGGGATTCAGAAGTTTGCTTCACACTTGTTGGAACCGAGGTGGTGGTTGAGCAGCTGAGTGGAGCTGGGCAGGAGGCTGGGACCAGAGGTTTCTAGCACTGGGGTGGGGGGTGGTGTGCACAGCAGAGAGGCTGGCATCCCACACCCGGCCCCCACCCCGTAGCCCTCCTAATACCTGGAAGAGTGCGTCATTGAAACTGGTTCTTCTCAGGCATTGATGGAGTATGAACAATTCCATTGCCTTCCTTTCCCCCCCTTAACTTTCCCCTAAGCACTCTGTATTTTTCTTAAAAGGCCTTTTATTATAGAATAAAATGTACCTGTCATCTAACTGCATTTTGCTGGAGCCAGCTCTCAGGACTGCAAATCTGCCTCCTCCTGAACCAGCCCCTTTGTCCCTCCACTGTGGGACGAAGGGGGCTGGAAGGGGGCCTCAAGCCCCGGTGCCCAGACACTCTGGGGGGAGGGAGGCAGGAGAGGTTTCTAGTATCTTCCATTCAGCATAGAGCTGAACACTCAGTAGGTGATAAAGATGCGGGCAAAAGACAGGGATGGGAATTCCAGACTGAATTCTCTTGGAAAGGATGACAGATATATCAGGCTTCGTGAGCTAAGCAAAACCACCCATTCTGGAAGTTTCCACCCACTTTGTTGCTCCGTAAACTGAGACCAAAAGCTGTGGACATGACCAAATACTACAATATTTACAATGAAGGGTGATCTTCTGGACCATTTGAGGTACAACCTGGATGTCCTCTCCACATTTGTTTGTGCCTTGCATTCATTCTAAAATACACCTGAGTTTGTGCGAGTCAGCCTGCCCGCCAGAGCCCTAACTCACACATGTCCCTTGTCCCTTCCTTTACTTTCGGCTCCTGTTGATGATCTGTGAGTAGAGCTCCTGGGCACTTTGTTGAACTTGGCACAGGGTGAGGGCCTGCAAGCTTGTGTCACCAGCTTGGTGAACCAGCTCCTATGGAGAGAGCTCATCTTGGATCCTGGGACAGGGCCCTGCATCCAGGCGACACTCTGTATATATTCACTCAACAAACATTTATCAAGCGCCTCTTCATCATAAGACAGGAGATAAAATGCAGAAGCAAACAAAGTGACTGCCCTTCTGGAACTTACTTTCTAGTGGGGGAGACAAGCATGGACCAAGTAAAGAAGTGGCAGGTGTACGGGCAAGTGCTTCAAGAAAGCTACAGCCAGAGGGAGGATGTGTGGGGAAGTCCGGGAAAGCCTCTCTGAGGAGGTGATGTCTCAGTGGACACCTGAACGAAGTAAGGGAAGGAGCTCTGATAACACCTGGGGGGAACAGTATTCTAGATAGAGGAGCAGCAGGGCAAAGGCCATGAGCAGGAGGGTGCTTGGCCAGCTACAGAGCATCAGCGAGGCCAGCATGCCCCAGCGAGCCGGTGAGTGAGGATGGGAGGCCACAGGGGGGCAGCGCCAGATAGCAGTGATGACCCCATGAATGAATGAAGGAAGGAAGGAGGACTCAGGAGAAGGGAATCTAAATTCAGGCCGTGGGTCACCTACATGATCAGGAGCAAGTCACTTTAACCCTCTGTCTCCCATCCCCCACATATAAGAAAAAGAAAATCATCATTTGAGTCCAACTCATTGCAATGAGAATTATACTCCCGAAAGAGCCAGGACTAGGGATTAAGAGGACGTGGTCCGGAGTCACAGTGCTGCCATTTTCTAGCCGAGTGACCTTGGACAGATCATTTCACCTCTCTGAGCCTCAGTCTCCTCATCAGTAAAATGGGAATGATGGTGCCTGCCCTGCCAACTCAGAGGGTTGTAGTCTGTAGTCAAACGTCTTGGCCCACGTCGGAATGGTTTGTACGCCGCACAGGTCATGCAAATAGGGGGGCTTGCTGAACACCTGTGGGTGGGGGAAACCTGACGTTCTCACCCCGAGGGCCTAGGTGGACCTTTCACTCTCCCCCTAGGCTCTTCCTGGGACAGCTCTTCCTCTTCCATCCTCACCCTCAGCGTTCTCTAGCTCCTGTTTTTCTTCATCCTCTGTGTCCTGCACAGAGTATACCACTTGCCCTATAGAAAATGGGTGCTCTGTCCTTAGGGGAAAAGGGAACCGTCTTGCTCTCCTCCATCCACACTGTGTCCTGAAAGATCTTTCAACATGGACATCAGACCCCACCTATCCCCTGCTTCCAAGCCTTCCCTGGTTCCCTAGGCCCTCAAATATCTAAGCTCCATCTCATGTCACACAGGCCTCTTGCTAGTCTTTGGCTGTACGGAACCAGTTTTAATTTCTCTAGACAGTATATATCATTTTCTTTGCCTGGAATGTCCTCTCCTGTGCCACCAACTCTTACCCAAATGCCTGGAGAACTCCTATGCATCCTGCAAAACTAGAGATGTCTCTTTGAAGGCAAGCCTCCTGGAACCTCTGCTCTTTCCTTCACAGATGTCAGCTCTTCCTTCCGCTGTGCTCCTCTAGACCTTGTCCACGCTTCCCTCATTGTCCTTATACCACATGTCTGTCTTGTCCCTGCACTAGACGATGCATGACTCCGCGGAGACAGCATCCGGGGCATCCCTGCTGCCCCAGCACCTATGATAGGACTTGGCCCATAGTAGATGGTCATGAAACTTTTATTGAGAGGAAATGAAATGCACCTGGGGGGTGCATTTGGGGGAGACAGCCCCTCTGTCTTGAAACTCAGAGCGATTTAGAGTGATCTCCCCAAATGGCACAGGTGTGCGTTGGGTGGTCTTTTCCTCCCTGCTGTATGTGGCAGCTCCAAAGTGAGGGAAGGCCAGTCATCTACATTCTGAATTTGGTGACTATTACAAATGACCGCATTAGTGAGACAGGCATTTTAGAGGCACTAGTATTGACCCAGGTAAGAAAGGCTCTAAATTTAGTGCCCCAAACACGGAGGCTGGTGAATTTGTAGCCTCACAAATGACCCACATTGAATAGGAAGCTGAATTCGATTTGCATGTCAGAGGAGCGTTATCTGGTACCTGATGTAAGATTAATTTTATTATTAAATTATCAACACTGATTTACTGAGAAATACGGTACTGCCGGGAGCTATTTTTAACCTCTCGCCTCAGCCCCGTTCAGCAAACAAATCATCCTTTGAAGGACAGTGCATTTGCAAAAGTGAATTAGGTGAATAAATATCCATCTATTCATGAAGTTTCTTTATTGAGAAATAAATAAATAACGGCCCTTGAATGCCTTCATTGTCCCCCTGGCAGGTTTCCACCAGGATGACGGGCGCTCAGCAGGGAGGACCGAAGGGGCCATCATGGGAGGTGCTGGTCTGGTGGGATAGTGGTTGGGAGAGGCACCGGCCTGGGACCTGTGAGCTCTGTGAGCCTCAGGGCCTTGGCCGGGGCTGGGGGGCTGGCCATGGCCTCTCACCCCGGGCTGCGGGGCAGGAGCAGTCCCCGTCCAGCTCAGCGCCTGGAGCATCATCCCCCCGCTAGCCAGGAAGGATGCAAGCTGGGGTTCTGAGACCAGCCCGTGGTGGCTCTGCCACTTACTATATCTGGAACCTTGCGCAAGTTACTTCGCCTTTCTGTGCCTCCGTTTCCTCGTGCATAACATGGGGATGATTCCCACCTCCTTATTGGGTGGTTGAGGAGATTAAATCAAGTCCCAGGTGCACAGCGCTGAGAAGAGTACCTGGGGCGTAGCAAGAGCCCAGGAAATTGCATTTATTGGTACAGTCACCATCGTTGTTGGGACAGGGAGAAAAGCGGAGACAGAAGCATCCCTCAAGAGGGAGTCATATCATGTCCTAGAGGAGGCCTTGGAGTCAGATCTGGATTCCGATTTCAGCTGCGTTCAGCTCCCCACCCAGCTGTGTCACCCTGGGTAAGCTGCTTGCCTTTTCTGTTCCTCAGATTCCAAACCCATGAAATGAGCACCATCATGCCACCTCTGCAGGGAAAAAAAAAATGACCTCAGAAATATAACGTATACAGGGCGCCTGGGTGGCTCAGTTGGTTAAGTGACTGCCTTCGGCTCGGGTCATGATCCTGGAGTTCCAGGATGGAGTCCCGCATTAGGCTCCCTGCTCAGCAGGGAGTCTGCTTCTCCCTCTGACCCTCCCCCCTCTCATGTGCTCTCTCTCTCTCTCATTCTCTCTCTCAAATAAATAAATAAAATCTTTAAAAAAAAAGAAATTAAAAAAATATATAACGTATACAACATGGTACCTGGCACTGAGGAAGTGCTCAGTAAACAATGGATGGTTAGTAACAGGAGGGTTTTTCTTATTAAGATTAATGCAGTCAACCATTCCATTCCTGAATTCTCAGGGCTCCATTTTCCCTCTTCTTGCCCTCCCCTTCCACAACCTGGTACTCATCTGAGATAAAATGAGAATCAAGAATCCACCTTGAAGGAAAAAATAGGCTCAATGTCTTGAACCGATGACACCTTTATTTAAAATTTTGATAGTTTGTTTACCGTGGATCGCAATGACTTTGAGATTTTAAATATTGCATTAAAAGTATTTATCTTAATTACTGAGGTTTCTCGGCGCCCCCTTACATTTGTGCCTCACCCTAGTCCCGGGACCTGCAGAGAGGCAAGAAAGAGCCTCCCTGTGGGGGACCCAGAAGCTCCATCTGGCTGCCGTGCATGAGGAGAGGTGGGCCGCAAGGTGGCAGGGCCGGATCATGCTGCTCCAGCCCACCAGCTTTGGGACTCAGGGATTACCCTGTAAATGCCAGAAGACATGGGAGGTTTACCCAACAAGGAGCTGAGTGTGATTGACTGCCATATGATCATGCTTGGACTCCCTTTGCCCCAACTCCTGGAGTGGGAATAATGGAGAATTAACTAGGAAAACCCGCTGGGCCCCCAGCCCCCAGCAGCCTCCAGCAAGCAGTCATGATCTGGTGTCAGCTCACACAGTGAAAACAATTCTTTGCTGTTTAAGGGCTGGGGCTATAATAGGGTCCCTAACGTGGCAGCCCCATTATTCCAGTGATAGAAAGGAGGCAGCGGGCAGCAGGCAGGGGGACTTCGTGAGCTGCCCAAAACACACATGTTAGAGACAGCCTCTCATGTTCCTCAGTCCTGGAGCTCAGCTGTGCAAGTGCCTCCTCGTGGGCCCCAGCCTCGTGTGCACCAGGCTAGGTGAGGGGCTTTGCTTATTGCCTCAAGAAGCTCCTCTCTTCAATTAGTAACTTAACAGCAGAAGTAGACTAAGACACAGCCCTAAGTTTCTCCTTCAGCAGCCAGACCTCCCAACACAGTGCTGACCACAGTGTAGGACTTGTGACATGCTCCTGCAGAAATGGGGGCGGTGCATGCAAGCCACGGTCAGCCATATCCCACTCGGCAAAGGTGGCCAGCTAAGCCAAGGGGACAGCCTGCAGCCATGGGCCAAGCAAGGGCTCACATGGCACATGATGCAACCAAACTCAAGGCAAGAGGCATGCCATGCCCCGGACTCTCACCATCTTGCAGAAGTGGCAGGAAGCACCTTGGGTTTTGCCTCAAGGGAGGAGCCAAATCCTCGGCTACCTCACAAATTTGCAGGAGGCTGATCTTGCGTTACAATTCTAGCCTCACTGATGGTTAACTGCTTGTTGTTCGATGCCTGTTGCTTGGGAGTAGACCCATCAGAGGCTGTCATGCTTCCTGCTGGGCTGGCTCACTGATGGGTGAGCTGGGCAAGGGCTCTACCCCCATCTCTCTCAGTAAGGAGCCATTTAAAGGAAGTGAGGAAAGAGTGGATGGAGGCTTCTGGAAGTCTGCCACTGATTGGGAGTTCTTTTGGATAGAGATCATCTCACCTACATAGGGCCTGGCACACAGGTATGCATTGAATACATGAATGATAGATGGATGGATGGTGGATGATTAATGATGGGTGGATGGATAGATGGATGGATGGATGGATAACCTAGTAGCTATACCCAGAAGGTTATGCGAGGGTTGGGGTAAATGAAAGTGATCTGCTCTAAAAAGCCTGGAATAGGGGGTGGGAATCTGCCTTTTTACTCCCTCCCCCTTCATGATGACCACATCCGGACCTCTCACTTTGAGCCAACAAAAGTTCTTAGAATCCAACAGAACTGACTAGGTGGCCATTTCTAGTACAACTGTTTACCAGCTGTGTGGCTTTGGAGCGATCCCCTCTTTTATCTTACCCTATCTTCATTACCACATCTTACCTTTTACTGGTCAGTACAAGTGTAAGAGCTGGCCCACCCAGTGCCCAGGGTCATTACAGAGATAAAATGGGAAGGAGCTTTCTGTAATCTTTGCATGCTGGGTAAGAAACAATAGATGAAACAGTTGCAGTGTGCTTTGGAGAGTGTCAAGTAAAATACAAGTGTTAAGTTGCTGCTGGGTTATGCCCAGGTATCTGCAATGGTGTTTCCAGGACATCATGATTTTGGGTCCCTTAGGTACCTCCAACCCCTGCTCTGAGTTATTGCTTCTCCTAACCTCCTCCATCATGCAGTCCTTAGGCTTAGACCCCACCCCGCCCTCCAGCCCACCCCAAACACAAACTCCAAACACATTTCCAAGAGAGGCAGCCACAAAGTTTACTCTGTGTGTTGGGGGCAAGGGGAATGAACCAATGGCATACAACTCTCCCATCTTTCCAATGTGGGGTAAGAAGGGCCCAGTAAATGAGGTGTCCTGGGCCAGATACAGTACCATTGCAATTGATGCTGTTGTCCCCCTCCTTATACACAATCACCCACATATACACACACCCCATCCCACACACAAGCATCCTGGCCACAATAAGCCTGCAACACACTATCCCCCAACACACACACATTCCATATGCACACGCACACACACATGCAAGCGCACACACACACACACACACACACAGGGACGGAAAGACTCCATGAGAACCTTCCCAGAAGCAAGCCCCACTCCCATGTCTTTGCCCATGCTGGTCCCTCCCCACCAGAATAGCACCTCAAGCTCTTGCCAGTCCCCCACCTCAATACAGTCTTCCAAGAGGCCAATATGGCCTTGTTTCTCCTCTCCTGGCCCCACCCTGGACTCAGTGACTCCCTCCTTGTTGCAGTCTCCTCCTTGCTCCAGGTTCCCTGCCCTGGGCCCTGCTCTGGTTCCTCTCCTCCCCTGAGAGTTTCTGCAGGACTGAGTCAAGTCTCAGGACATTTTGGACCCCAGGGCCCAACACAGAGCTCAATGTAGATAAATCAGTGTCTTTGGAGAATGAATACATAACCAGCAAATCTTCAGTGTGAGTCTTTTGTGCTCAAACCCATTGCAGCCTCATAAGGATGATGACTATTATTTAGATGGCAAACCCCAACTCAGAGGTCACCACCTCCAGGAAGCCCTCCTGATCACTCCAGTCCTTCCCAGGTCCTCTCAGTTCCAGATAGAAATCCCCTGTACCTAGAGCAGCCATATGAGCAGCCCTTCTCCCCATGGGCATGGTCTCACCACACACCTCAGCATCTCTCTGGGGCAGAGGAGGGGCTCTGTTGCTGGAGAGATCTGGGCTCCAAATCAGGCTCCATGACTTCTTAGCTGTGGGTCTGTGTTACAGGTCAGTTAAGTTTTCTAGTCTTAGTACCCTCAGCTGTGAGATGAAAAGAATAACATCCATCCTACAGGGCTGCAGAGTTTTAAATGAGGTCAACACTAGTCCCTGGCACCTCCCAGAAGGTGTGTTATCATCATTGACAATTATTATTCCTGTCACCAGCCAGACTGAAAGAGGGTAGCACCCAGGCCCCCTGCCACAGTGTTGGGCACACAGTGGATATCGATTGGGCAGATTTTGAATGGCACAGGTGGCAAGCTGGTTTTCAAAGTCTGGAGGCCAGTGGACTTCTCCCATCGGACTCTGTGCCTTCCAGCAGGGTCTGGGTCTCTGGGGCGTGTATCCTGGAGCTGGGGAAAGAAAGAAGAAACCAGCCTTCCAAAGACTTGTAAGGTCCATATCCATCCCATGGAGGCAGGGCAAGCCTTGAAGGAGTCCAAGGCCTGGGCTGCATGCCCTCAACGTACCCTCTCGAAGGGGCTGTGATGAACCTCCCCCCACCCAGCCCTGGGAGCTTCAGTGGAGGATTAGTGGGTGTTCTTACTATGCGTGGCAAGAGGCCCTGAACCACTGGGCTGTGCTCGTCAATTTGAAATCAGGCTGTGATAGAGCTGGGCCGTCAATGGGGGTTTGCATATTCATGCAGCAGAGCCTTGAGATTTAGTCATGGCTCCAGGCCCAATTATGCAGGGGCTTATTAGCCTGGGAGTCAACAAGGGAGCCCCACCAGGATCTGCACAGGATCATTGCATACATAACCAACGTATAGGGACCAGGCCAGGCACCATTTACCACGTGGTTCCTCCTCTCTGGGAGGCCAAGCCATGAACAGTGGAAAAGGCACTGGTTTGAATTCTGACTTTGACATTACAACTGTTGAAAATGGCCTCTCACCTCCTCATCTGTGAAATGGATGAAATTATCTTTACCTCACAGGCTTACTGAAAGGATTGCAGATGTGTTTGGGAAATGCCCTTGGTGGCCCCTAAGACATTGACACACTCATAAATACTAGCTGTTGACACTGAAATCCTGCCCCTTCTCATTCCAAGCAGCCTTGGTTTGGTGCTTCCCGAAATGTGTCAGCTCAGGACAGAGGAGAACAGTCCCTAACAACACCTACCATCCCCAGGTCGCAAGCACTTACTCTGTACCTCATACTCTGTTATAATATCTCGTTAATTCCTCCCAACCATCCATGTGGTAGGAGCACTGGCCCCATTTTGCAGATGGGGAAAGTGAGGCTTAGCCAGTTAAATATCTGTCAAAGTGTAACAGAGCCACTTTATGGTGAAGGTGAATTTGAATCCAAGTTCAAAGACTATTCTGAGTTCCACTGAATATCAGTAGCTTAGAAAAGTGGCCAGTGGTACAGGTAGAAAGTGACTTTTTTCAAAACAAAAGTTTGAATGCAGGTAATAACTAACTTTTATGGAGCACTTCCCATTAATATAGTTGATATCCATTAGCTCATTCATTCCCCCATTAGCCTTATGAAATCGGTGGCATATTATGGAAGAGGGAACAGTAGCTCAGAGAGGTTATATGCAAACCTCAGATTACCAATGGGCCAGTATGAGAGACAGGGCATTGGATTATAAATTGTAGAGCCTTTGAATCAGACAGACCTGAGCTTAAAATTTGAGGCACCGCCCTGCTGTGTGATCTTGAGCAAATCACCAGCCCTCTCCGTGCCTTGGTTTCGGCCCTCTCCCAGAGTTGCTGTGAGAACTTTTGAGCTATTTCACCTTCTTCCTTGTCTAGATTAAGCAAGATTACACAGATAAAGGGCTTAGCTCAAAAAAAAAAAAGTTAAAACCACTTTTTTTTTTCTTTCCACAGACTCTGTGTCCATGACCTGGTTGCTTTTAAAGGGTTGAGCTATTTTAGTGCTCACAGTTGCTGCCCACTGCTCAGTCTGGTTCCAGAGCACACGTCAGATGCCCAGTGTGGCCTGGCATCCTTCTGTCAGGGTCAGTCTCTTCAGCTGGCCTGGAGTCACTATGCATCAGAGGACAATGCCCCACCTGCCCTGCCTCCTTCTGCCACCCCAAGGTGCAGGGACCAGGGGAGAGGCACCAGCACCAGCCCTGGGCACAGGAACTGCAAGGGAGGAAGGGAAAAGAGAAGGGGGCCATTCTCCAAACCTCTTGGACCTGGGGACCTGGGTACAAAGCTGAGCAGCCAAATGGGTGCCGAGTACCTGCCTGCTTCTCACTCACAAAACCGCACTCAGAAACTACAAAAAAGCTGCGTCTACCTGGAATAAGAGATGTCATTTACTAATTCCCCCAAAGGCCCATGTGGGCAAGCAGACACACGCCATTAAAAAATCACAGTTCTGGGGCTCAGTTGGTTAAGCATCTGTCTGCCTTTGGCTCAGTGAAGAGTCTGCTTCTCCCTCTCCCTCTGCTCCCCCTGCTTGTGCTCTCTCTCTCTGACAAATAAATAAATAAATAAAATCTTAAAAAAAAAAATTACAGCTCTGCCAATCAGCTGCCCAAGAGTCAAAATCAAAAGCGGTATTCTCTCTAAGAAATCCTCCAGCACCATCCGGGCCCCGGACTCCAACAACCCTGCCTCCACGAACCTTCTACCTCCCTCCCCTACATCACATCTCCAGCAAGGTTCCAAAGTTGGAAGCAACACAGGTGGCAGCCAAGGACCATCTTAACCGGAGACCAGGATGCCCAGAGCTGGGCATCCCCCCCCCCCCCCCCCCGCGCCTGCTCACACACACAGCCAGGAGTCCCCTTCCCTCCTCCAGGGCCAGCAGGGGCCAACCAGGGCTGGCTGGAGTTCATCTCTTTCCTCCATTCACCCAGTCCCAGGGGAGGGCCTCTGGATGGAGATCATAGGCCAGGAGGTAACCAGCAAGAACAGGAGGGGCAGCACTTGAATAATCTACAAACTGGGTAAAGATATCGTTTATATTGCTTCAGACGTGAGGCGGGATTTTCCCACTTGAGGGTAGAACCTGTCTCTTAGTGGAAGAGCAATCCGGTTAGCAGATGCTGTTCCTCTGCAGGAGTAGGAATGCCAGAAACGGCTGACAGGTCTAGCGGAGGCTGATCTGTTTTAGCAACCTGAGTTCCTTGTCCGTGGAACAATGGCGCGCACCTTGGTTAAAAGAGACAAAGCGCACCAACTGCCCCCCACCCCCGAGAGCTGCTCCGGAGTGATCGTTAAGGGAAAGAGCAGGTGCAGAACAGTGTTTAGAGTTTTATATTCTTCGTGAACAAAACCACACAAATGTGCATTTGCTAAGTCGGGAAGAATACAAACCAAGCTGTTAGCAGAAATTACCACTGGGGAAAGAGATTGCCTCAGGAGAGGGGGAGTTTTTACTTTCTGTCTCCTTTTCTCTATACTGTTTACATTCTTTGCAAGCGTGTCTTACGTAAACAGTTTTTCAAATGGTGTTTTTCATTGGGAGAAAATAGAAGAATCCAGACAGAAAAGCACCCACCGAGGCACCCCACGGGAAGTGAGGCTGCTTCCCAAGCAGCCCCAGAAGGCTAACAGACATCCTGGAGGCTCTGGGGAAGGAACTTAAATCAGCCCAGAAGCCACAGTGTGGCAGTGGTCATAAATTCATGTCAACTGGAAGGTTCTGCTCATTTCCAGAGGTGTAACCGTAGCCTTGAGCATTGCAGTCAGTGTTCCTTTGCACAGTCTTTCCCATTCATCCAAACCCTACAAACCCAGAGCCCATGAGTGGAGGCAGATGGGGACCAATTGGTCAAGAGCAGTATTCAGCGGGCTGGGAAAATCCCCTCGATCCCACTATAAAGTCAGACACCCCAGTGGAAGTCTTTCCAAAATCTACCCTCTCAGGATCCCCCAGGATTCCCCCATCCATCCATCCATCCACCCATCCATCGTGCAAAATTTTATTGAGTACCTGCTGTGTACTGAGCACCATTCTAAGAACTGGGGAGAGGAGGGAAGGCTCAGTGGTGATCCACACAGATGACGCTCTACCTTTGCAAAGCCTATAGTCCGTGGGGAAGACAGACAACCAAACTATAATGTGATTACAGCAGTGTGGCCAGCACCATGGTGGGGAAGGTCACGGCTCCGTGGACCTTCAGGGAAGGGGAGTAGAGAAGCCCTAGGGCACAGGGTGAGGCTGGGGGCTAGTGGACGTGACCTGCCAACTGAGCCCTGAAGGAAGGATGGAAGCCAGCCCAGGGGGAACAGCATGAGTGGTGCACGAAACAGTGAGAAGGGAGAGAATGAGAAGTTCTGAAAATAAGCTGATGGCAATATCAGGGGAGAGTGGATACGTGGGGAGCCTCCCCAGAAATGCTCTGATGCAGCATCCCCCTCAGAGTGTTTGATGGGGAGGCTTGTTTGTAGCAATGCGCCCGGAGTGTGGTTTGTAAGATCTCACCTCCCTGCCCTGCCCATATTCCCCAAAGAGTTTGGGCTCTGGGGTCAAACAGAACTTAGTGACAGTCCTGGGCTTCACTTTGGGCAAATCTCAAAAAAACAAACAAACAAACAAACAAAAACTTTGTGAGCCTCAGTTTCCCCATCTGTAACATGGGGCTAATAGCAATACTTACTTCACAGGGGTGTTGTGAGGAAGCAAACTGAGCCCTAGCACCAATCCCTGGCACATCATAAGGTGTTCATAAAGGAAAACTGTCGTTCTGCCTGGATTGACCATGACTTGGTGAGTATCAAAGCTCAATGATAGGCACATGAGAGCTCAATGGACTATTCTGTTTTCTTCTGAGTATTTTTGAAATTATTATGGTAAAATATATGTTTAAAAAGTATGTCTCGTATTAGTTCTGCGAGTACTGCTCTGATCCATGCTCCTCTGGGGAGTGTTCCTGTTCGTTAAAGGGAATCAGAGTATGACAATTACAAGAGACCAGAACCTCCCTCCAAAATTCTTCACTTTCACCTGCCAAGTTCATTCTCCCCAGTATTCAGAGGGGCTTGAGAGAGAGCCTGCACCCCCCTGGCCCGTCCTGATCCCATGGCTTGGTTCCAATGCCAACATCAAAGCTTCAAAATCAGGTGTAAAATGGAAATACTGAAATTCAAGGTTTATTTATTTTTCATCTAAAAAAAGAGAGAGGGGCGCCTGGGTGGCTCAGTTGGTTAAGCAACTGCCTTCAGCTCAGGTCATGATCCTGGAGTCCCGGGATCGAGTCCCGCATCAGGCTCCCCGCTCAGTGGGGAGTCTGCTTCTGCCTCTGAACCTCTCTCCTCTTGTGTTCTCTCTCTCATTCTCTCTCTCTCAGATAAATAAATAAAGTCTTTTAAAAAATAAAATAAAATAAATTTAAAAAATTTAAAAAGAGAAAAATCAAGCATTCCTAATGCTAAAATACAGATTGAAGCTGTGCTCGCAAAGAAGTAAAGTGTGCAGCCTTACTTGTTACACATAAAAGAACATGTTTTCTTGCCTAAGAGTCTGGAAAAATGGCAACTCGAAGGGAAACACATGGATTAACCCTTACTTCTTTTGGTTCCAGTGAGAGGAGAACTTTCCCCAAACTTGGTTAGCCAGCTGGAAGAAAGTTACTGACTTGACTAGGGAGATCCGTTGATGAATATGAATACAAAAAGATAGGAAAATTTTTTTAAAGTATGGATTGAGAGTAATCTACGTAAATTATTCACAAGTCAAACACACAGACTGGGTGTGAACGCTCAAAAAATGTTTGTCCAATGGGACTGCATGATCAGTGAAGTCTGGAGGAACTGGTCTCCAAAATATGGCCCCTCTACTGTGTCATCAGCGCTCCATGCAGAGGGGGACCTGGATGCTTTGTCATCTGCCGAGCAGAGTCATCTGCTCACACAGATAGGAGGAAAATGTAGTGGAAGGCATAACTTCTATCTGAATTTCCAGGGCCAGGCGTGTATCTCATGCACTCAGGCAGTCCTGAAAATAATTAGTCACATAGACGTAAACTCTGGGAATAAAGAAAGGGGCCTCTCACCAATTAGGGACATTCATGCTCACTGCACCTGCAAGGTGTCCCCCTCCCCACCACCAAAAGGGAGAAGGGAGAGCTATTATAAGAGAAGGTGGTCAAGAGACCTTAAGGAGAAGGGGTGTGGGAGGTTGCTGATGGAGACAGATAGGTCCAAATGGAGCATTTGGAGTTGGTGACCTAAGATCCTACTGGGCCATCAACGAGGACCCCAAGGCCAGGACCTTCAGCCAATCCTCAGGAGTGGGAGCTTCCATCTGGGGTACTCTCTGCCGGCAGCCTGGGCCCAAGAAGCAGGGCTGTCTCTTCTTGCCTGACCCTTTGGAGGGTGCTGAGACTCCCTACATCAGAGGATGTAAGAAAGAGTAGGAAGTGAGTCCCACCCATTTGATCTCTTCTCAAAGGCCTGTGAACTCTGGGAGGTGGACGTGCTTGGTCTGTGCAGCTGGGCAGAGGCTCGGCCTGGAGGTCAAGTCCTGGTTCAGCCTTTTAGCTTTGTGAACCTGGGCATGTCACTGGACCTCTTGGAGCCCTAATTTCCCTGCCTCCCCAATGAACAGAACAAGAACTTTTCTACTTCCTGAGAGATGTCAGTATAGTAATCCCATCCTAACAACACAGAAAATGGACCCAAAAGCAATTAGGAAATTAAGACAATACTTTCTAAGTATGACTGGTAATAATTCTCTACTCAGCTAGAGACGAGAAGGGTGAGGGTCTGGGGCAAATGGTTTCTTGCATTCCACAAGAACCCCAAGACGGATAGCCCACCAAGTTGGCAGCAGGGGGAGGCCTGGTGTCCCCATCCCTCCCTGCCTCCATCTCAGGGCATCCTCCAGAGATCATGGGATCGTGGACTTCAGTGAGTCCGGAGGGGCCTGCCTGGGATATGGAGAGTGCGCAGACGCAGAGGTTGTCCTGGGCGGGTGTGCTCCTGCCTCCAGCCTGCCATCTCATCAATCTATCATCCTCTTAGCAGGTGACACCTCTTGAAGCTCCTCCCGGCTGCCTGGGCATTAGAATTGCAAGAAGCCCAGTTGCATCAGGGAATACAGATGGAGGAATCTCAGATTCAAATGTGTCTAAGTATTGTGAACAGCCAGACCGGGGCAAGGCATTTCTACTGCCCTGCCACCAAAGGGGAGTGGCGGGGGTTTTGTTAGAAGTACAAATTGCTTCTTAATGCAGAGGATAAAGCTGGGCTCGGGCACCTCCTTAGAAATTCCTCCCGCTCCCAGGGAAGCCACCACTGCATGTCAATTTTAATTTTTGAAATTTAAACCGAGGGCTTTGTGTCTAAGCTCCATCTCATCGGAGGAAGGGGAGGAATAAGTCAAAAAGGATTAGGGGCCCATGGGGGATTGCAGATCCATAGCAATTAGACTTCATTTGGGTCTCAGACGTTTGGTTTTAATCGTATTTCTGGATGATACAATCGACAAGGCATCAGAAATTGATACGTATGCAACTGTAGATGGGGCCCGACTCTGCCCTCCCCAATTCCCGGGCTCAGCTGGGTTTGGGCTCCACAATCAGGGGGGTGGACTGGGGTGGGGTGGGGAACTGCGCTTCCGTTTGGGTCTGGAACTGGAGAGATGGTGGTTTGTGTGTGTGTGTATGTGTGTATATGTGTGTGTGTGTGTGTGTGTATGTTTTCTCCCGGCTCTCTTTGAGCACTTTATCCCTGGACTCAAAGCAGATGCAATCATCGCTAATATTCAAGTGAATGACAATGAAACCTTATTCAAATAAAATAAGAGCATAAAGAGGAATAGCAACAGTGACAGGACTCAAGGCATGGGGTGTAATTGTCTCTCAGATCGGACTCAACGGCTTTCAGCATCCTCCAAGAATTAAAGTCCAGCACAATGCGATTTGGGGGCAGACATCCAGCCTTGAACACTGTCACACACCACATGGACATGGACCTACGAATGTGTGTGTTTGTGCACGTGTGTCCCTTGGATTAGTGATGACAGCCATAACATTATATCTATATGAGGGGTGCATGTGCGCACGCGTATTTCCAGCTTTACCTGGGTACGTGCACTTCAGGGTCGCCTCTGCGCACACACTCACATTTCTTTTCAAACAACTAACTGGTCAAAACGAGCTCAGTAGGCACTAACAGGTTGCTAGCTGGTTATTTTGTAGGTAACTTACTGTTTATCGGAACTCAGTGATTTAAAAACGAAACAGAAAAGTAAAAAGAAAAAAATCAAAGCCATGTGGGGTGTTTTCCTAACTCGTGAATGTGGAATTATGAAGGGAAGTAAAGAGGGGACACCAAACGAGCACATTGGAGTTCAGAGCAAGTGCCCCACATCACCGTGCAAATGGGAGGCAAGACCCCAGAAAAAGGATGCCCCCCCCAATAGTGTCTATCTTACCACACGGTTCTGGGTGAATTCGGGGAACTGATGGTCCACAGAATTGTCTCTGTTTACCAGCTCTTTTGAGAGATGTGGATCTAGCTGGTGTATGAGCAAATGGACCTGTGCCGAGTATACTATGTGTAAGAGTGGGTGTATTTCTGCAGAGGACTTCTGCACTTCCTTTCAGGGGCAAACATCTCAGAGATCACCTGCTGCAGAGTGCCTCATTCATGCTTCCCATTTGCAGCCCAGCTAGCCTCCTCCCCGCTCCCTTCTCCAGAAACTCTTGCCCTTTGACCTCCTCCCATAAGGCTATCCTCTCCAGGGTCTTCTAACTTCCCCCCACCCTCCTCTGGGCTCTTCCTGTTCCGGGCTGCAGCCCAGGGGAGCACATCCCCAAAGGGAGGGAGGCTGCCCCCCCCCACATCTCTGCACCCACCCCAGGTGGCAAGGCCGAGGCAGTGGCCAGCAAGCAGTGTGTATATGAGGTTACTCAGGGCCCAGTTAAGGTCTTTACGCCAAGGTGGACGTCTGAAGGCCCCCCGGTCCTGGGGCCACGCTGAGAGAGAGTCGGAGCCCATGGTCTAAAAACATAATTTAATGCATCAAGGTGGGTCTGACTCAGGAGTGCAGTGGCGAGATGAATTTTCCATTTGCTGGGATTCTGCTGCGGGTGGTTTCTGGCTGACGGACAGGGAAATTTGCACAGGTATTTTGGGTCACAAAGAAGGATGCCCCAGGGAGATCCTGCTCACTTTGGCCTACCTCGCTGGCCAGGACTGGGAGCCCTCGGTCTCAGGGCACTCGGAGAAGGAGGGGGGACTGGAAAGGCAGGCATCCCGCCAGGCCTGTCCAGTCCAATCAGGTTTGCAAAGTCTGAACTGAGCTGCCTCCGCCTCCGGGGTTCGGGTTCACGCTCACCTTGCCACTCAGGCATCCCCTTCTCCCTCCCCAGGTAGGGGACAGGGACCAGGAGGACAGCGCAGAGTGGAGCGTGGTGAGTCACAGACACACTGAGGTCGGAGCGGGGCAGGGAGGACAGCAGGGATGTGTCTTTTCCGTAGATGTCAGGAAGTGTCATGAAGCGAGAGTGGTCCTCTCCAGCCGGGGAACAGCTCTCCGCCAGGGGCACAGGGTTGGCCTGAGGCCACTCCGCCCCGCGCTCCCTGCGCTCCTAATCCGGGTACAGAAGAAAGCCCGAGAATGTGCTGTATTTGTTGTTGTTGCCTCCGTGCGCCTTCCCGCCGTCCAGCTTCACGTACACCTCGTCCCCTGAATCGAGGTGCAGCACCACGCTGTTACTAGCGTAGTCGTAGTTCTGGTCGGCGTCCTGAGCGATGGCACTGGCCCGGACCTGGGGGCGAGCCGCCAGAGCAGGTGG